>NC_091302.1:6119294-6176794 GCF_038502225.1 Cherax quadricarinatus | reverse complement strand
AGGCATAGGACCCAGGAAAACAAGGAGATTAGTAGAAGAGCCAGAAACGAGTATGCACAGATAAGGAGGGAGGCCCAGCGACAGTATGAAAACGACATAGCATCGAAAGTCAAATCTGACCCGAAACTGCTGTATAGCCACATTAGGAGGAAGACAACAGTCAAGGACCAGGTGATAAGGCTGAGGAAAGAAGGTGGAGAACTCACAAGAAACGATCAAGAGGTATGTGAGGAGCTCAACACGAGATTTAAGGAAGTATTTACAGTAGAGACAGGAAGGACTCTGGGGGGACAGACCAGATGGGGACACCAGCAAGGAATACACCAACAAGTGTTGGACGACATACATACAGATGAGGAGGAGGTGAAGAAACTGCTAAGAGACATCGATACCTCAAAGGCAATGGGACCAGACAACATCTCCCCGTGGGTCCTTAGAGAGGGAGCAGATATATTGTGCGTGCCACTTACCACAATCTTCAACACATCCCTGGAAACTGGGCAACTACCTGAGGTATGGAAGACGGCAAATGTAGTTCCCATTTTTAGAAAAGGAGACAGAAAAGAGGCACTAAACTATAGACCTGTGTCATTGACGTGTATAGTATGCAAAATTATGGAGAAGATTATCAGGAGGAGAGTGGTGGAGCACCTGGAACGGAACAGAAGTATAAATGCCAACCAGCACGGATTCACGGAAGGCAAATCCTGTGTCACAAACCTTCTGGAGTTTTATGATAAAATAACAGAAGTAAGACAAGAGAGAGAGGGGTGGGTTGATTGCATCTTCTTGGACTGCAAGAAGGCCTTTGACACAGTTCCTCACAAGAGATTAGTGCAGAAGCTAGAGCATCAGGCGCATATAACAGGAAGGGCACTGCAATGGATCAGAGAATACCTGACAGGGAGGCAACAACGAGTCATGGTACGTAATGATGTATCACAGTGGGCACCTGTGACGAGCGGGGTCCCACAGGGGTCGGTCCTAGGACCAGTGCTATTTTTGGTATATGTGAACGACATGACGGAAGGGTTAGACTCAGAAGTGTCCCTGTTTGCAGATGATGTGAAATTAATGAGGAGAATTAAATCTGATGAGGACCAGGCAGGACTTCAAAGAGACCTGGACAGACTGGACACCTGGTCCAGCAAATGGCTTCTCGAATTTAATCCTGCCAAATGCAAAGTCATGAAGATAGGGGAAGGGCACAGAAGACCACAGACAGAGTATAGGCTAGGTGGCCAAAGACTGCAAACCTCACTCAAGGAGAAAGATCTTGGGGTGAGTATAACACCGAGCATGTCTCCGGAAGCACACATCAATCAGATAACTGCTGCAGCATATGGGCGCCTGGCAAACCTGAGAACAGCATTCCGATACCTTAGTAAGGAATCATTCAAGACACTGTACACCGTGTATGTCAGGCCCATACTGGAGTATGCAGCACCTGTTTGGAACCCGCACTTGATAAAGCACGTCAAGAAACTAGAGAAAGTACAAAGGTTTGCGACAAGGTTAGTTCCAGAGCTAAGGGGAATGTCCTATGAAGAAAGATTAAGGGAAATCGGCCTGACCACACTGGAGGACAGGAGGGTCAGGGGAGACATGATAACGACATATAAAATACTGCGTGGAATAGACAAGGTGGACAAAGACAGGATGTTCCAGGGAGGGGACACAGAAACAAGAGGCCACAATTGGAAGTTGAAGACACAAATGAGTCAGAGAGATAGTAGGAAGTATTTCTTCAGTCATAGAGTTGTAAGGCAGTGGAATAGCCTAGAAAATGACGTAGTGGAGGCAGGAACCATACACAGTTTTAAGACGAGGTTTGATAAAGCTCATGGAGCGGGGAGAGAGAGGGCCTAGTAGCAACCGGTGAAGAGGCGGGGCCAGGAGCTAGGACTCGACCCCTGCAACCACAAATAGGTGAGTACAAATAGGTGAGTACACACACACACACACACACACACACACACACACACACTCACACACACACACACACACACACACACACACTCACACACACACACACACACACTCACACACACACTCACACACACACACACACACACACACACACACACACACACACACACACACACACACACACACACACACACACACACACACACGCATACACGCACATACAACAGGCCTAGTGTCTAATCGACAAGTGCCTAGGGCAAAATGGTAACTAACACACACACACACACACACACACACACACACACACACACACACACACACACACACACACACACACACACACACACACACACTCACTCACACACACACACACACACACACAAACACACACACACACACACACACACACTAGAGGTATGGAAGACGGCAAATGTAGTTCCCATTTTTAAAAAAGGAGACAGAAAAGAGGCACTAAACTATTGACCTGTGTCATTGACGTGTATAGTATGCAAAATTATGGAGAAGATTATCAGGAGGAGAGTGGTGGAGCACCTGGAACGGAACAGGAGTATAAATGCCAACCAGCACGGATTCACGGAAGGCAAATCCTGTGTCACAAACCTTCTGGAGTTTTATGATAAAATAACAGAAGTAAGACAAGAGAGAGAGGGGTGGGTTGATTGCATCTTCTTGGACTGCAAGAAGGCCTTTGACACAGTTCCTCACAAGAGATTAGTGCAGAAGCTAGAGCATCAGGCGCATATAACAGGAAGGGCACTGCAATGGATCAGAGAATACCTGACAGGGAGGCAACAACGAGTCATGGTACGTAATGATGTATCACAGTGGGCACCTGTGACGAGCGGGGTCCCACAGGGGTCGGTCCTAGGACCAGTGCTATTTTTGGTATATGTGAACGACATGACGGAAGGGTTAGACTCAGAAGTGTCCCTGTTTGCAGATGATGTGAAGTTAATGAGGAGAATTAAATCTGATGAGGACCAGCCAGGACTTCAAAGAGACCTGGACAGACTGGACACCTGGTCCAGCAAATGGCTTCTCGAATTTAATCCTGCCAAATGCAAAGTCATGAAGATAGGGGAAGGGCACAGAAGACCACAGACAGAGTATAGGCTAGGTGGCCAAAGACTGCAAACCTCACTCAAGGAGAAAGATCTTGGGGTGAGTATAACACCGAGCATGTCTCCGGAAGCACACATCAATCAGATAACTGCTGCAGCATATGGGCGCCTGGCAAACCTGAGAACAGCATTCCGATACCTTAGTAAGGAATCATTCAAGACACTGTACACCGTGTATGTCAGGCCATTACTGGAGTATGCAGCACCTGTTTGGAACCCGCACTTGATAAAGCACGTCAAGAAACTAGAGAAAGTACAAAGGTTTGCGACAAGGTTAGTTCCAGAGCTAAGGGGAATGTCCTATGAAGAAAGATTAAGGGAAATCGGCCTGACCACACTGGAGGACAGGAGGGTCAGGGGAGACATGATAACGACATATAAAATACTGCGTGGAATAGACAAGGTGGACAAAGACAGGATGTTCCAGGGAGGGGACACAGAAACAAGAGGCCACAATTGGAAGTTGAAGACACAAATGAGTCAGAGAGATAGTAGGAAGTATTTCTTCAGTCATAGAGTTGTAAGGCAGTGGAATAGCCTAGAAAATGACGTAGTGGAGGCAGGAACCATACACAGTTTTAAGACGAGGTTTGATAAAGCTCATGGAGCGGGGAGAGAGAGGGCCTAGTAGCAACCGTTGAAGAGGCGGGGCCAGGAGCTAGGACTCGACCCCTGCAACCACAAATAGGTGAGTACAAATAGGTGAGTACACACACTCACACACACACTCACACACACACACCCACACACCCTCACACACACACACACACACACACACACACACACACACACACACACACACACACACACACACACACACACACACACACACACACTCACACACACACACACACACACACACACACAAACACACACACACACAAACAAACACACACACACATATATACAAACACAAACAGCAATTAGTTGAGTGCCCTGGATGATACCGGAATCATGAGATTAGCGTCACAAACAGTGAGCACATGACACATCACAACTCACTGTAGCGTCACAAACAGTGAACACTCATGACACATCACAACTCACTGTAGCGTCACAAACAGTGAGCACATGACACATCACTACTCACTGTAGCGTCACAAACAGTGAACACTCATGACAGATCACATCTTACTGTAGCGTCACAAACAGTGAGCACATGACACATCACAACTCACTGTAGCGTCACAAACAGTGAGCATATGACAGATCACTGCTCACTGTAGCGTCACAAACAGTGAACACTCATGACAGATCACTGCTCACTGTAGCGTCACAAACAGTGAACACTCATGACAGATCACTACTCACTGTAGCGTCACAAACAGTGAACACTCATGACAGATCACTGCTCACTGTAGCGTCACAAACATTGAACACTCATGACACATCGCTGCTCATTGTAGCGTCACAAACAGTGAACACTCATGACACATCACTGCTGACTGTAGCGTCACAAACAGTGAACACACATGACACATCACTGCTGACTGTAGCGTCACAAACAGTGAACACACATGACACATCACTGCTGACTGTAGCGTCACAAACAGTGAACACACATGACACATCACTGCTGACTGTAGCGTCACAAACAGTGAACACTCATGACACATCACTGCTGACTGTAGCGTCACAAACAGTGAACACTCATGACACATCACTGCTGACTGTAGCGTCACAAACATTGAACACTCATGACACATCGCTGCTCATTGTAGCGTCACAAACAGTGAACACTCATGACACATCACTGCTGACTGTAGCGTCACAAACAGTGAACACACATGACACATCACTGCTGACTGTAGCGTCACAAACAGTGAACACACATGACACATCACTGCTGACTGTAGCGTCACAAACAGTGAACACACATGACACATCACTGCTGACTGTAGCGTCACAAACAGTGAACACTCATGACACATCACTGCTGACTGTAGCGTCACAAACAGTGAACACACATGACACATCACTGCTGACTGTAGCGTCACAAACAGTGAACACACATGACACATCACTGCTGACTGTAGCGTCACAAACAGTGAACACACATGACACATCACTGCTGACTGTAGCGTCACAAACAGTGAACACTCATGACACATCACTGCTGACTGTAGCGTCACAAACAGTGAACACACATGACACATCACTGCTGACTGTAGCGTCACAAACAGTGAACACACATGACACATCACTGCTGACTGTAGCGTCACAAACAGTGAACACACATGACACATCACTGCTGACTGTAGCGTCACAAACAGTGAACACTCATGACACATCACTGCTGACTGTAGCGTCACAAACAGTGAACACTCATGACACATCACTGCTGACTGTAGCGTCACAAACATTGAACACTCATGACACATCGCTGCTCATTGTAGCGTCACAAACAGTGAACACTCATGACACATCACTGCTGACTGTAGCGTCACAAACAGTGAACACACATGACACATCACTGCTGACTGTAGCGTCACAAACAGTGAACACACATGACACATCACTGCTGACTGTAGCGTCACAAACAGTGAACACACATGACACATCACTGCTGACTGTAGCGTCACAAACAGTGAACACTCATGACACATCACTGCTGACTGTAGCGTCACAAACAGTGAACACACATGACACATCACTGCTGACTGTAGCGTCACAAACAGTGAACACACATAACACATCACTGCTGACTGTAGCGTCACAAACAGTGAACACACATGACACATCACTGCTGACTGTAGCGTCACAAACAGTGAACACTCATGACACATCACTGCTGACTGTAGCGTCACAAACAGTGAACACACATGACACATCACTGCTGACTGTAGCGTCACAAACAGTGAGCACATGACACATCACAACTCACTGTAGCGTCACAAACAGTGAACACTCATGACACATCACAACTCACTGTAGCGTCACAAACAGTGAGCACATGACACATCACTACTCACTGTAGCGTCACAAACAGTGAACACTCATGACAGATCACATCTTACTGTAGCGTCACAAACAGTGAGCACATGACACATCACAACTCACTGTAGCGTCACAAACAGTGAGCACATGACACATCACTACTCACTGTAGCGTCACAAACAGTGAACACTCATGACAGATCACTGCTCACTGTAGCATCACAAACAGTGAACACTCATGACACATCGCTGCTCACTGTAGCGTCACAAACAGTGAACACACATGACACATCACTGCTGACTGTAGCGTCACAAACAGTGAACACACATGACACATCACTGCTGACTGTAGCGTCACAAACAGTGAACACACATGACACATCACTGCTGACTGTAGCGTCACAAACAGTGAACACTCATGACACATCACTGCTGACTGTAGCGTCACAAACAGTGAACACACATGACACATCACTGCTGACTGTAGCGTCACAAACAGTGAACACACATGACACATCACTGCTGACTGTAGCGTCACAAACAGTGAACACACATGACACATCACTGCTGACTGTAGCGTCACAAACAGTGAACACTCATGACACATCACTGCTGACTGTAGCGTCACAAACAGTGAACACACATGACACATCACTGCTGACTGTAGCGTTACAAACAGTGAACACACATGACACATCACTGCTGACTGTAGCGTCACAAACAGTGAACACTCATGACACATCACTGCTGACTGTAGCGTCACAAACAGTGAACACACATGACACATCACTGCTGACTGTAGCGTCACAAACAGTGAGCACATGACACATCACAACTCACTGTAGCGTCACAAACAGTGAACACTCATGACACATCACAACTCACTGTAGCGTCACAAACAGTGAGCACATGACACATCACTACTCACTGTAGCGTCACAAACAGTGAACACTCATGACAGATCACATCTTACTGTAGCGTCACAAACAGTGAGCACATGACACATCACAACTCACTGTAGCGTCACAAACAGTGAGCACATGACACATCACTACTCACTGTAGCGTCACAAACAGTGAACACTCATGACAGATCACTGCTCACTGTAGCATCACAAACAGTGAACACTCATGACACATCGCTGCTCACTGTAGCGTCACAAACAGTGAACACTCATGACACATCACTGCTGACTGTAGCGTCACAAACATTGAACACTCATGACACATCGCTGCTCATTGTAGCGTCACAAACAGTGAACACTCATGACACATCACTGCTGACTGTAGCGTCACAAACAGTGAACACACATGACACATCACTGCTGACTGTACCGTCACAAACAGTGAACACACATGACACATCACTGCTGACTGTAGCGTCACAAACAGTGAACACACATGACACATCACTGCTGACTGTAGCGTCACAAACAGTGAACACTCATGACACATCACTGCTGACTGTAGCGTCACAAACAGTGAACACTCATGACACATCACTGCTGACTGTAGCGTCACAAACATTGAACACTCATGACACATCGCTGCTCATTGTAGCGTCACAAACAGTGAACACTCATGACACATCACTGCTGACTGTAGCGTCACAAACAGTGAACACACATGACACATCACTGCTGACTGTAGCGTCACAAACAGTGAACACACATGACACATCACTGCTGACTGTAGCGTCACAAACAGTGAACACACATGACACATCACTGCTTACTGTAGCGTCACAAACAGTGAACACTCATGACACATCACTGCTGACTGTAGCGTCACAAACAGTGAACACACATGACACATCACTGCTGACTGTAGCGTCACAAACAGTGAACACACATGACACATCACTGCTGACTGTAGCGTCACAAACAGTGAACACACATGACACATCACTGCTGACTGTAGCGTCACAAACAGTGAACACTCATGACACATCACTGCTGACTGTAGCGTCACAAACAGTGAACACACATGACACATCACTGCTGACTGTAGCGTCACAAACAGTGAACACACATGACACATCACTGCTGACTGTAGCGTCACAAACAGTGAACACACATGACACATCACTGCTGACTGTAGCGTCACAAACAGTGAACACTCATGACACATCACTGCTGACTGTAGCGTCACAAACAGTGAACACACATGACACATCACTGCTGACTGTAGCGTCACAAACATTGAACACTCATGACACATCGCTGCTCATTGTAGCGTCACAAACAGTGAACACTCATGACACATCACTGCTGACTGTAGCGTCACAAACAGTGAACACACATGACACATCACTGCTGACTGTAGCGTCACAAACAGTGAACACACATGACACATCACTGCTGACTGTAGCGTCACAAACAGTGAACACACATGACACATCACTGCTGACTGTAGCGTCACAAACAGTGAACACTCATGACACATCACTGCTGACTGTAGCGTCACAAACAGTGAACACACATGACACATCACTGCTGACTGTAGCGTCACAAACAGTGAACACACATGACACATCACTGCTGACTGTAGCGTCACAAACAGTGAACACACATGACACATCACTGCTGACTGTAGCGTCACAAACAGTGAACACTCATGACACATCACTGCTGACTGTAGCGTCACAAACAGTGAACACACATGACACATCACTGCTGACTGTAGCGTCACAAACAGTGAACACACATGACACATCACTGCTGACTGTAGCGTCACAAACAGTGAACACACATGACACATCACTGCTGACTGTAGCGTCACAAACAGTGAACACTCATGACACATCACTGCTGACTGTAGCGTCACAAACAGTGAACACACATGACACATCACTGCTGACTGTAGCGTCACAAACAGTGAACACACATGACACATCACTGCTGACTGTAGCGTCACAAACAGTGAACACACATGACACATCACTGCTGACTGTAGCGTCACAAACAGTGAACACACATGACACATCACTGCTGACTGTAGCGTCACAAACAGTGAACACACATGACACATCACTGCTGACTGTAGCGTCACAAACAGTGAACACACATGACACATCACTGCTGACTGTAGCGTCACAAACAGTGAACACACATGACACATCACTGCTGACTGTAGCGTCACAAACAGTGAACACACATGACACATCACTGCTGACTGTAGCGTCACAAACAGTGAACACACATGACACATCACTGCTGACTGTAGCGTCACAAACAGTGAACACACATGACACATCACTGCTGACTGTAGCGTCACAAACAGTGAACACACATGACACATCACTGCTGACTGTAGCGTCACAAACAGTGAACACACATGACACATCACTGCTGACTGTAGCGTCACAAACAGTGAACACACATGACACATCACTGCTGACTGTAGCGTCACAAACAGTGAACACACATGACACATCACTGCTGACTGTAGCGTCACAAACAGTGAACACACATGACACATCACTGCTGACTGTAGCGTCACAAACAGTGAACACACATGACACATCACTGCTGACTGTAGCGTCACAAACAGTGAACACACATGACACATCACTGCTGACTGTAGCGTCACAAACAGTGAACACACATGACACATCACTGCTGACTGTAGCGTCACAAACAGTGAACACACATGACACATCACTGCTGACTGTAGCGTCACAAACAGTGAACACACATGACACATCACTGCTCACTGGTCTACCACATTGCTCTAAGTCATTTTTCTTTCACTAAAAGTACTCCAGCGTGTCACTATATATACAACGCTCCCTTATTTAATTAACCTTATATTCCCAACACCAGTTTTCCAGTGTTACTCATAAGTCAATATACAAATACACTTCTTTAAGTAATGGCAGGAACCTGTGTGTTCCTCACATTATTCTTGTTTTCTTAAAGAAGAATTAGCTACGTGCTTCTTACATTATTCTTGTTTTCTTTAAGAAGAATTAGCTACGTGCTTCTTACATTATTCTTGTTTTCTTTAAGAAGAATTAGCTACGTGCTTCTTACATTATTCTTGTTTTCTTTAAGAAGAATTAGCTACGTGCTTCTTACATTATTCTTGTTTTCTTAAAGAAGAATTAGCTACGTGCTTCTTACATTATTCTTGTTTTCTTTAAGAAGAATTAGCTACGTGCTTCTTACATTATTCTTGTTTTCTTTAAGAAGAATTAGCTACGTGCTTCTTACATTATTCTTGTTTTCTTAAAGAAGAATTAGCTACGTGCTTCTTACATTATTCTTGCTTACTTAAAGAAGAATTAGCTACGTGCTTCTTACATTATTCTTGTTTTCTTTAAGAAGAATTAGCTACGTGCTTCTTACATTATTCTTGTTTTCTTAAAGAAGAATTAGCTACGTGCTTCTTACATTATTCTTGTTTTCTTTAAGAAGAATTAGCTACGTGCTTCTTACATTATTCTTGTTTTCTTTAAGAAGAATTAGCTGTGTGTTTCTCACATCTTGTTTTCTTAAAGTAGGAGAAAAAACTGTGTTTATCGTACCATTCTTGTTTTTTTAAAAGTGGAAGAATATATGTCGTAAGACATGTAATGTAGTAAGTCGAAAAGTGTTACAATAATATGTGACTGCAACGTTTCGCCCATGGCTGGACATTATCATGTATACGTCTTATTTGATAAAATCCAGACCTGGGCGAAACGTAGTTGCAGTAATAAACGTTTCCTTCAAATTTAATGTCTTTCTCCAGTAAAAGTCACATTATCGTATGACAAGTGTACAATACTTGGGTATCAATATTTCCGAAACGTTTCGCCTGCACAGAAGGCTCCTTCAGTTTCAGCAGTAGAGCTGTCCAGGTGGTACACATGTGAGTTATTCAGCAATATGTCGATATTGTATACATTGTATTGTATACACAATATCATGGATAGAACAATTCACAAATATCACAGTACCATGGCTGGAACAATTCACAACTAACCCACAACGTGGAACAATTCACAACTAACCCACAATATGGAACAATTCACAACTAACTCACAATATGGAACAATTCGCAACTAACCCACAATATGGAAAAATTCACAACTAAACTACAATACGGAGTAATACACAACTAACTCATAATACCATGACTGGAACAATTAACAGCTAACCCACAATACCATAGTTGGAACAATTCACAAGTAACACACACTACCATAGTTGGAATAATTCACACCTAAACCATGATACCATGACTGGAACAATTAACAACTAACACACAATACCGTAGTTGGTCAGACTAATTTTCCACAGTAACGTTCGTCTCTCACCCAGTATGTGTAACATTTCCAACAACGTCTGATAAAGACTATATATCACTTGTAATGCTCCGCTGTTTCTTAACTCTGTGCTTGAAGTAAATTCCTAAGATGATGCGTTCTCTGTGGTGAAAATAAGAGATTCCAGCAGCAAGTCCCCACTAAATACTACAGTCTGTAGCAGGAGAATACAAGCCAGAGAATAAAGAGTAGATGAAGCAAGATGACCTCAGTCCAGGAAATTGGAAAGTGGAGACTGGAGGAAGGTCAACACTGGCCACTATGGAAAAGACTTTGAAATTTAAAGTTGAATAATCCCAGGGAGCTCGGAGTTTACAAAGGTTTAAGGGAGTTACACTGCTCCCTCTCAGAGTGTGTTTGATGAATCATTCACGACTCGTATGATGATTCTTACTTGATTCCCTTCCTAACAACTAAGACTTGAAAATAGTAAAGGAAGGGAGTGTTCTACCTTGATCAAGCTGCTTCAACTTGACTATGTGAAAGGCACTGGACATCTGTCAAGGACTAAACACCTTATTTTCCACTGTCTCCAGTATGAGATCTCTATAACGAACTGAAATAGCCACTGGCTAGCGAAACGTTCCCAGATTAAGAGAACCAGGTGTTGCACTATCAATGGTCTAATTGAAGATGAGAAATAAATTACGCTCCAGGAGAAGTACACTGTAATAACATATATATATTTACCCTATGTACAGTGGCCATGAACCAATGAAACAAATTACAAATAGAGTTTTGGAGAAAGAATAAATATGAGAACTCTCACTGCTTACATCTGTAGACACCCATACAGAGGACAGCTTCTTATCTAGTGTTAACCATTATGAGGCTTGTGAGGGTCTGAAGGTCTTGGCTGCACTTATATACAAGGTATGTAGGTGCAGTGTGGTATGCTAAGAGTACGTTACATTTTACTGGAAAACGTTTCGGCTGGTTTGAGCGATGAAGACTTTCCTAATTACGACGTTGTGAAAGAAAACTGCTACATCTGGTCCAGCTGATTCAAGGAGATTGTGAATAAGGGCCATTTGCACTATCTCGCACAAGTCAAAGTTTTAGATAATGCACGAACATAGTCCACATGGGACTGACCCAACTTACGCTTGCTTAACTTTAATTTCCGCCTGCATTTGGCTGGAATACCGTGGGTAAGTGGGAAATAATTCTTCCTCCGTCAGCCATGCGTGTCACAGGAGGCGACTAAAATGCCGGCAGCAAAGGTTTAGTAACTCCCTCTGTATGTATAAATTGTCAGCCGTATCCCACCTGCCTCGGTGGGATACGGATATATATATATATATATATATATATATATATATATATATATATATATATATATATATATATATATATATATATATATATATATATGCAAAACAACCACTCTGAAAGAATAGAGAAATTCCAAGCGCTTTTCGTGAGTAGTCACGAAAGCGCTTGGAATTTCTCTATTCTTTCAGAGTGGTTGTTTTGCATATTTTGAAATCACCTGTTTACTGTGATCTTATTGCATATATATATATATATATATATATATATATATATATATATATATATATATATATATATATATATATATATATATATATATATATATATATATATATATATATATTATGTCGTGCCGAATAGGCAGAACTAGCGATCTTGGCTTAAATAGCAACGCTTATCTTGCCATATAGGACAAGCGAAAATTTGTGTATGCAATAATTTCGCAAAAATCATTCTGAACTTAACGAAAAAAAATATATTTGATTGTGTTTGCTTAGTACTAAATTATTGTAAACTTATATAATATATATTTAGTTGGGTTAGACTAAAATAAATTGTTTTTGTTATAATAAGGTTAGGTAAGTTTTCTAAGTTCCTTTTGGATCAAAATTAAAAAAATTTACATTAACATTAATAAAAAAATATATCTATGAACGTATAAGAGAAAATTTTAGAAAGGACTTAATTTTAAATGAGTTCTTGCTAATTGACCAGTTTTACATATTCGGCACGACATATATATATATATATATATATATATATATATATATATATATATATATATATATATATATATATATATATATATATATATATATATATATATATATATATATATATATATATATATATATATATATCCTAATCATATATCTTTTGTTTCCCAGTTTTCTTCTGCACTGATCAAGTCCCACAAGTTAAAAATTCGACTTAATTTTTTTAAAAAAAATTTAAATGAACAAGTTGTGCCCAAGTCTCTTTCACCCAATATCATCCTTGACATGAGTGATTTTATGATAATTATTCTTCAGAAACATATTGAAATTACTAATATACAGGAGAAGGAAGCATTCAAAATATTGAGAAGCAAAAAATACTCTTTTAATCAGGCCATTCCATCAGAATGGAAACACAGTATGTTGGATCATTGCTATAATAAACTCAGAAGAATTTGTTATGAACTCAAACACAAACTACAAAGAAAATTAGACATTTTATTTGAAAATTTTGATTGGACAAAGCATGCTAATAACAATTTTGTAATTAACTTATCAGATGAAATTTTAGACAAAAATACAACTGCTGCTCTAGGTTTTGGCCTAAGTTTTGCAACTTCAAAAAAACTTAATAATGTTGAAATTGCAAAAGCCTTTTGTAACTTTGAAAAATTTTATGATTTATCTTTTGATGAAATTAATATTAGTAAAGGAATGGTATATAGCTCTATGTTAAAACCAAACATTCCCAATTGCCCTCAAAGATTCTTTAAGTCTTATGATACACTTAATAACAATAAAAATTTGCGCCTTACTAAAGCAGACAAAATAAATGCAATAGTAATTATGAAAGAAAATGATTACCAAGAAAAAATGAATAATCTCTTAGATGATACTGAAACCTATTCTAAACTTAGGAAAAATCCCCTAGAAACCGTTAACAGCAATTTCAATAAAACAATAAAACTTCTACTGAAAGGCAAAGATGAATTAGTCAAACAATTTACTTCCACTAATCCAAGTCAGACCAATTATTAGCTCCATAGGGTCAGTTTCATATAAATTATCCAAATGGCTTGTTGATATTTTGAGCCCTATTGTTGGCAAAATTTCTAACTTTAATGTTAAAAACAACATAGACTTGGTTGATAAATTAAGCTCCTTGACTGACTTAAATGATTTTAACATGGTTAGTTTTGATGTTACTTCCTTGTTAACGAAAGTTCCTGTTGATGATTTATTAAGTTTCTTATCTGAAGAACTCGTTAACTATGATTTACCATTGCCAGTTTCTACTATCATTAAACTTATTAAACTTTGCATTGTTGATGCAAAATTTGTATTTAATGATAAGTTTTACACTCAGAAGTTTGGTATGGCAATGGGAAATCCTCTTTCACCTGTTCTTAGTAACCTATACATGGAATTTTTTGAAACAAGGTTGCTTAACACAATCCTCCCTAATAGAGCTAAATGGTTCAGATATGTTGATGATATTTTGTGTCTTATGCCCAAAAATGTAGATATACACCATTTCCTTGGCAAATTAAATAGCTTAGCCCATTCTATAAACTTTACTGTTGAGTTTGAAGAAAATAACTCATTGCCTTTTCTAGATGTTTTAATTATTAAGGGTAATAATGAATTCAAATTTAAAATTTACAGAAAACCTACAAATAACTGTTCCTATGTCCACTATTATTCCTCGCATCAAGATAGAGTCAAACTGTCTGTTTTCTCATCAATGTTTTTGAGAGCTTTACGAATTTGTAGTCCAGAGTTCATAGATGAGGAAATATCCAAAATTTATGAAATAGGTAATGATTTAAAATACCCAAGAAATGTAATTGATAAATCTTTTAAAGTTGCTAGAAATACTTTTTACAATCCTAAAAGGGACAACCGGCCTTATTCAACTAAAAATATGTTGGTTCTCCCTTACCATGAAAACTTGGTTGATGTGCCTTCTCTTCTTAAGACTTTTAATATTAAAGTTGTATTCAAAAATCTTGATACAGTAAAAAAACTTTTGATAAAGAATTCCCCCCAAAATGCTGATGGATGTGTCTATAAGATTCCTTGTAAAATTTGCGATAAAGTTTATTACGGTCAAACTGGTAAAAATCTCGAACTAATATTAAAACAACATAAATATAGTATTAGAACTGGACAAGATTCCAATGCTCTATTTATTCATGTAAGAGATTTTAACCATCCAATTGATTTTCAAAAGTTGAGAAAGTAGTATCAAGCAAGTACATGGTCGACAGGAATATAATTGAATCTTGTTTCATAAAAAGCAGTTTTGACAATAATATGAATATTTCCTTTGGTTTATATAAATTAGATCCATTTATACCATCCAATTGATTTTCAAAAGTTGAGAAAGTAGTATCAAGCAAGTACATGGTCGACAGGAATATAATTGAATCTTGTTTCATAAAAAGCAGTTTTGACAATAATATGAATATTTCCTTTGGTTTATATAAATTAGATCCATTTATAATTAATCGAATTTGGTAAGAATTTAATAATACACTGGACAAATAATAATTTTTAAAATTTCTTATTTCTTGGGAAGAATAGTTTGTTGGTGGGTTGTGTGAAGGGCCTGTCTAGTTGGGCCGGCGGGCCTGCTGCAGTGTTCCCTTTCTTATGAGTCGCGCGTCAGGAGTTTCATTGTTGTGGGATCTGATAGTGAGGTGTTGGCTAGACCCCTTATATACCTTCCTTTGATGCTTTACTTTCATAGTTCCTTGATAATGTGAGCAGTCACGAAAGCGCTTGGAATTTCTCTATTCATTCACAGTGGTTGTTTTGCATATATATATATATATATATATATATATATATATATATATATATATATATATATATATATATATATATATATATATATATATATATATATATATACATATATATATATATATATATATATATATATATATATATATATATATATATATATATATATATATATATATACATTCAATAAACTTTACTGTTGAGTTTGAAGAAAATAACTCATTGCCTTTTCTAGATGTTTTAATTATTAAGGGTAATAATGAATTCAAATTTAAAATATATATAATATATATATATATATATATATATATATATATATATATATATATATATATATATATATACTTTTAAAGTTGCCAGAAATACTTTTTACAATCCAAAAAGGGACAACCAGCCTTATTCAAATAAAAATATGTTGGTTCTCCCTTACCATGAAAATATATATATATATATATATATATATATATATATATATATATATAGATTCCAATGCTCTATTTATTCATGTAAGAGATTTTAACCATCCAATTGATTTTCAAAAAGTTGAGAAAGTAGTATATACAATAATATGAATATTTCCTTTGGTTTATATAAATTAGATCCATTTATAATTAATAGAATTTGGGAAGAATTTAATAATACACTGGACAAATAATCTTTAAAATTTCTTATTTCTTGGGTAGAATAGCTTGTGGGTGAGTTGTGCCAAGGACCTTTCCAAGTTGGCTCGGCGTGCGTCACGTGTTTAAACCGTTGTGGGATCTGATAGTGAGGTGCCGACCAGACCCCTTATATAGCTTCCTTGGATGCTTTACTTTCATAGTTCCTTGATAATGTGAGTAGTCACGAAAGCGCTTGGAATTTCTATATATATATATATATATATATATATATATATATATATATATATATATATATATATACATATATATATTTATTATTATCACACTGGCCGATTCCCACCAAGGCAGGGTGGCCCGAAAAAGAAAAACTTTCACCATCATTCACTCAATCACTGTCTTGCCAGAAGGATGCTTTACACTACAGTTTTTAAACTGCAACATTAACACCCCTCCTTCAGAGTGCAAGCACTGTACTTCCCATCTCCAGGACTCAAGTTAGGCCGGTTTCCCTGAACCCCTTCATAAATGTTACTTTGCTCACACTCCAACAGCACGTCAAGTATTAAAAACCATTTGTCTCCATTCACTCCTATCAAACACGCTCACGCATGCCTGCTGGAAGTCCAAGCCCCTCGCACACAAAAACCTCCTTTACCCCCTCCCTCCAACCTTTCCTAGGCCGGCCCTTACCCCGCCTTCCTTCCACTACAGACTGATACACTCTTGAAGTCACTCTGTTTCGCTCCATTCTCTCTACATGTCCGATCCACCTCAACAACCCTTCCTCAGCCCTCTGGGCAACAGTTTTGGTAATCCCGCACCTCCTCCTAACTTCGAAACTACGAATTCTCTGCATTATATTCACACCACACATTGCCCTCAGACATGACATCTCCACTGCCTCCAGCCTTCTCCTCGCTGCAACATTCATCACCCATGCTTCACACCCATATAAGAGCGTTGGTAAAACTATACTCTCATACATTCCCCTCTTTGCCTCCAAGGACAAAGTTCTTTGTCTCCACAGACTCCTAAGTGCACCACTCACCCTTTTCCCCTCATCAATTCTATGATTCACCTCATCTTTCATAGACCCATCCGCTGACACGTCCACTCCCAAATATCTGAATACATTCACCTCCTCCATACCCTCTCCCTCCAATCTGATATCCAATCTTTCATCACCTAATCTTTTTTTTATCCTCATAACCTTACTCTTTCCTGTATTCACTTTTAATTTTCTTCTTTTCCATACCCTACCAAATTCATCCACCAATCTCTGCAGCTTCTCTTCAGAATCTCCAAAGAGCACAGTGTCATCAGCAAAGAGCAACTGTGACAACTCCCACTTTATATGTGATTCTTTATCTTTTAACTCCACGCCTCTTGCCAAGACCCTCGCATTTACTTCTCTTACAACCCCATCTATAAATATATTAAACAACCACGGTGACATCACACATCCTTGTCTAAGGCCTACTTTTACTGGGAAGTAATTTCCCTCTTTCCTACATACTCTAACTTGAGCCTCACTATCCTCGTAAAAACTCTTCACTGCTTTCAGTAACCTACCTCCTACACCATACACCTGCAACATCTGCCACATTGCCCCCCTATCCACCCTATCATACGCCTTTTCCAAATCCATAAATGCCACAAAGACCTGTTTAGCCTTATCTAAATACTGTTCACTTATGTGTTTATATATATATATATATATATATATATATATATATATATATATATATATATATATATATATATATATATATATATATATATATATTATATATTATATATTATATATATATATATATATATATATATATATATATATATATATATATATATATATATATATATGTATATGTATATATATATATATATATATATATATATATATATATATATATATATATATATTATATATATATATATATATATATATATATACAAAGAGAGAGGGAGAGAGATATGGGAGCTGCTATTTCCAGCGCAGTAAATTACTTGCTTGTGTTAGGGTGTGTGACAGGAGGAATGAAGGAAGGAGAGAGAGAGAGAGAGAGAGGAAAAGCAAGAAGAGGATTAGGAAGAGGGATGAAGGCAGTGGCAGAGGAGAAATAGAAACACTCGAGGAATATAATAATGGTGGAGGTGGGAAAGAAGGAGTGATAAAGGAAGATAAGAGGTGCGATAAAGGAGAGTGGGGGAAATATAAGTAAATGAAGAAGAGGAGAAATGAAAGAGCAAGTAAAGATTCAAAAGGATAAGAGAGAAAGAGTGGGGGAAGAGGAAGACGAAAAAGTTACCTGTGTTCTTGTATTCACAAGTACACAGTTAACCATAATTACCAGGGAGAGACAGGTAACAATAATTACCTGGGACGGACAGGTAACAATGATTACCTGGGACGGACAGGTAACAATAATTACCTGGGACAGGCAACACCAAAAATTATACACTATCGTTTAACTGCTACAATTGTACACGATATTATAACTATCAGAGACGAAGACTATAACTATCACAATTTATTTTCTCGAAATTTTCCCCTAAATAGTACACATTCAGGACCTGTACACAGGTACACGGGACCTGTACACAGGTACATAGGGCTGGTACACAAGTACATAGGGCCTGTATGCACATTCAGGACCTGTACACAGGTACACGGGACCTGTACACAGGTACACAGGGCTTGTACACAAGTACACAGGGCCTGTATACACATTCGGGACCTGTACACAGGTACACGGGACCTTATATAGGCACACAGGGTGTTGCAACCCCTGAATGGATTGCAATGATTATTATGTATATATATAATTGTTACCTTTTCATATAATTTTATATTGCTTATATTTGCGATAATAGCTAAATCGTAAATGTATTGCTTTATATTATTATTTGACTTAGTTATGTTGTTAGGTAGGATGTAACACATATATTATGTGCTCAAAGTTCAAGTCTTGATTGTCTAACTACTGTAATTATCGCTCTATGCTCGTTATTCTGCCGGCTTCTGTTGCTGAGCTGCAACTGTCCACGGAGCTATCACGTGATCGAGGGGTGGGTGTCCTCACCTCACCTGAAGTATTCAGTCTGGTCTAGACTCGCTTGGTGGTTGGACGTATTCCAGACAAATTGCCTAAATCTCCCTTATAGGCCCTTGTTGGAAGATCGTCTCTAGTTTTCTTGTAGGTTCTGTGAGACTCTGTTCACAGAACATTGTATAGACTTAGTGATTTTCGACGTTGTACTGAGGTTGTGTGTCGCATAGACACTCTAAACAACTCAGGTCCTGAGCTGTAGCTTCTGACCTAACTTGTACTGGTATCTGTGTATTATCACAGTCGGGGATTTTCTTATGCTGAACTTAGATTCAGTATTATGGGAGTTTTGTGACTTTTGTGGAGGATCTGCTGATGGTCCCTACTTAGTGTCGTTATATTATCTCCTGGTCCTGATTGTGTTGCAGTTGCTTGTTATATTGCTATTGGGCTTAGCATTCTTTTTATTGTTCAAGCAGACTGTTCTGATTGCCAGTTGGTCAAGAACTTAGTTTATGAGAGGACTTTGTCAGTCACTTGTTTAAGTCTAGTCGATTCGTGAGACATAGCGAACTACTTAGAGCACTTACACACATACACATAAACTTACCTCTACATATTTGTAATATCTTATTAAATGTTAATGTACCAGACGGTACTTAAAACTTATAAATGTGATATGTGCTTTCAACACAATATTACTGTACACGAGAGAAGTGATTAATATTATTTTGATTACTGTGATTGATTTAATTTAATATGATATACCTCTAGACGATAATTAATGAATTTATTAAATTTTAATTTCTCTAGTTAGTAGCCTACCAGTTGTAATCCTGAAGCACTATTGAATCATACTGAATTCTAATGGATAATTGGACAAGGATACTGACTACTTGTTACAAAAACCCAGTAACAGGCTGGATGCTAGAAGGGCAGTCCTTTCTAGTATTCACTGGAGATCTCTAAGCTTTTAGAATCGCGTTTTTTGTAACACAGGGCCTGTACACAGGTACACAGGACCTGTACACAGGTACACAGGACCTGTACACAGGTACACAGGACCTGTACACACGTACACAGGACATGTACACAGGTACACAGGACCTGTACACAGGTACACAGGACCTGTACACAGGTACACAGGACCTGTACACAGGTACACAGGACCTGTACACAAGTACACAGGACCTGTACACAGGTACACAGGACCTGTACACAGGTACACAGGACCTGTACACAGGTACACAGGACCTGTACACAGGTACATAGGACCTGTACACACGTACACAGGACCTGTACACAGGCACACAGGACCTGTGCACAGGCACACAGAGCCTGTACACAGGTACACAGGACCATATATAGGCACACAGGACCTGTACACAGGTACATAGGGCCTGTACACGCATACACAGGACCTGCACACAAGTACACAGGACGTGTACACAGGTACACAGGATCTGTACACAGGACATGTACACAGGTACACAGGACCTGTTCACAGGTACATAGGATCTGTACACACATACACAGGACCTGTACACAGGGCCTGTACACAGGTACATAGGATCTGTACACATGCACACAGGACCTGTACAAAGGCACACAGGACCTGTACACAGGACCTGTACACAGGTACACAGGATCTGTACACAGGTACACAGGACCTGTACACAGGGCTGAGGCGTCCTACTCAGGGTTCACATACAAATAGATTTTCTCTGGCTCGGTCTTGCTGTGTAAAATCAATTTTACTCCTGGCAATTTGCATCAAATTTTTATGGCTCTTGTAATGAGACTAAATTGTATTATCTGTTTTACACTCTATGTTTATATGTGTATATATTTATTATAAATTTATTTTTATTAACACATCGACCGTCTCCCACCAAGGCAGGGTGGCCCGAAAAAGAAAAACTTTCACCATCATTCACTCCATCACTGTCTTGCCAGAAGGGTGCTTTACACTACAGTTTTTAAACTGCAACATTAACACCCCTCCTTCAGAGTGTAGACATTGTACTTCCCATCTCCAGGACTCAAGTCCGGAGATGTGACATTTTTATTGTGGCTACGTTTCGCTCTCCAGGAGCTTTACCAAGCCGCTAGCTTGATAAAGCTCCTGGTGAGCGAAACGTTGCCACAATAAAATGTCACGTTAGTTGCATTTGTGTCCCCTTTTACTTAACATATTGTTGGAAATTCTTCCAATTTTAATAGAAACTATACGACTGGCTAATATATTTTTTTTCTACATTATTATTAATTAATACAAGCATTAACATAAACCCCCTGAGGTAATCCTTCAGGGGTTTTACCCACTGGGAAAGTGAACTAGTGGAAACAACGTGTTTAACTACTCAACGAGAAACGTAATAAAAATCACTCCTATCAACTACATAACGTTGATAAATCACACGTGTTATTGCATAAGTTGGAGTGGGACGCTGACAAGAAGCATCAACAGTAGCGATAACAAGAGCAGCGACAGCAGCAGGTAAGAGCAACAGCAACAGTCTCGTCCATTAGTTCTTGTGGGTTGTGGCCGCCACAAGGAAATGGTTCGTTAAAAATTGCTTTCTGACGATGAAGCTCTGAAAGTTTGGCTGACCAACAGTCTCTCAAAGTCCAGTGAAGAGATGTGTTGATATGTTGTGATGTTGTGGGTGGGGTGGTGATGGTGGTGTTGATGGTGATGGTGGTGATGATGGTGATGGTGGTGATGATGGTGATGGTGGTGTTGATGGTGATGGTGGTGTTGATGGTGATGGTGGTGTTGATGGTGATGGTGGTGATGATGGTGATGGTGGTGTTGATGGTGATGGTGGTGTTGATGGTGGTGTTGATGGTGATGGTAGTGATGATGGTGATGATGGTGGTGATGATGGTGGTGATAGTGGTGATGATGGTGATGATGGTGGTGATGATTGTGATGGTGGTGATGATGGTGGTGATGGTGGTGTTGATGGTGATGGTGGTGGTGATGGTGGTGATGATGGTGGTGATGATGGTGATGGTGGTGATGATGGTGGTGATGGTGGTGTTGATGGTGATGGTAGTGGTTATGGTGTTGATGGTTGTGATGGTGGTGGTGATGGTGATGGCGGTGGTGATGGTGATGGTGGTGATGATGGTGGTGATTGTGGTGGTGATGATGATAGTGGTGGTGATGGTGGTGATGGTGGCGGTGATGGTGGTGGTGGTGATGGTGGTGTTGATGGTGATGGTGGTGTTGATGGTGATGATGGTGATGGTGGTGCTGATGGTGATGGTGGTGTTGATGGTGGTGTTGATGGTGATGGTGGTGTTGATGGTGATGGTAGCGATGATGGTGGTGATGGTGTGATGATGATGGTGATGATGGTGGTGATGATGGCGGTGATGATGGTGATGGTGATGATGGTGGTGATGGTGGTGTGATGGTGATGGTGGTGTTGATGGTGATGGTGGTGATGATGGTGGTGTTGGTGGTGATGGTGGTGATGGTGGTAGTGGTGATAGTGGTGTTTATGGTAGTGGTGATGGTGGTGTTGATGGTGGTGGTTGTTATGGTGGTGTTGATGGTGGTGATGGTGGTAGTGATGGTGGTGATGGTGGTTGTGATGATGGTGGTGATGGTGGTGGTGGTAGTGGTGGTGATGATGGTGGTGATGGTGGTGGTGATGGTGGTGATGGTGGTGGTGATGATGGTGGTGATGGTGGTGGTGTTGGTGATGATGGTGGTGATGATGGTGGTGGTGATGATGGTGGTGATGATAGTGGTGATGGTGGTGGTGACGGTGGTAGTGGTGATGGTGGTGGTGGTGGTGATGGTGGTGATGATGGTATTGATGATGGTGGTGATGATGGTGATGGTGGTGACGGTGGTGTTGATGGTGAAGGTGGTGGTGATGATAGTGGTGATGGTGGTGGTGATGGTGGTGATGATGGTGGTGATGATGGTGGTGGTGATGGCGATGATGGTGATGGTGGTGTTGATGGTGATGGTGGTGGTGATGATGGTGGTGATGGTGGTGATGATGGTGGTGATGATGGTGGTGATGGTGGTGGTGATGGTGGTGATGGTGGTGGTGGTGTTGATGGTGATGGTGATGGTGATGATGGTGGTGGTGGTGATGGTGGTGGTGGTGGTGATGGTGGTGGTGATGGTGGTGACGGTGGTGGTGATGGTGGTGATGATAATGTTGGTAAGTTCACTGGCAGATATCGTGATGCTGCTTGTAGTAGTGCTCGTATTAATAGTAGTATTAGTAGTAGTAATGATTAATGATAACAGTAGTAGTAGTAGTACTCGTATTAGTAGTAGTATTAGTAGTAGTAATGATAGTAGTAGTAGTAGTAGTACTCGTATTAGTAGTAGTATTAGTAGTAGTAATGATAACAGTAGTAGTAGTAGCACTCGTATTAGTAGTAGTATTAGTAGTAGTAATGATAACAGTAGTAGTAGTAGTACTCGTATTAGTAGTAGTATTAGTAGTAGTAATGATAACAGTAGTAGTAGTAGTACTCGTATTAGTAGTAGCATTAGTAGTAGTAATGATAGTAGTAGTAGTAGTAGCACTCGTATTAGTAGTAGTATTAGTAGTAGTAATAATAGTAGTAGTAGTAGCAGTCGTAGTAGTAGCACTACTTCTATTAGTAATAATAGTAGTAGTATTAGTAGTCGTAGCAGTAGTAGCAGTAATCGTAGCAGTGGTAGTAGCAGTTGTAATAGTAGTAGTAATAGTAGTTGTTATTGTAGGTGTACTTAGTTGTTAACAGTATTCCTGGATCAATATTTGTACACCTGAACAAGAGTGTACTTGGAAGCAGCTCTGGTTGTGTGAGATTGTTTGCTGTCACACTGAGAGCATTCCATAGCCTTTTCTTATTTTTTTCTTCTTATATTTCGCGTTTGAATCAGAAAATCCTCTCATATAGTTATGTGCATCCTCATGATGCAGGATACACGCTGTGCTTCCATTATCAATTTGGACTCTGTACTTAAACTCGCTGGTTAGTTAACTTGAACTTCTGACTGTTTCTCCTATGTAAATTTTGTCCCATTCAGCGCATAGAATTTCGTAAACACCAGTTTCTTTTCTATTTTTTTTAAAGAAGTGTGCTGGTAAGCCAGTTGAAGGCTTCTGTCTGATGACCAAAAGCTCCAGTGGCGGTTCATTATATGACTATAACCAGCGCCGGTAAACACTTGTCCTGTTTCCTGACGAGTCTTACCTAACCTGCTTCGTCGACTGCTTCGTCGTCATTCTGGCTGATAATCTCTTAAGTTGGAGACCACATTCCCTGTAAGCAAAATTATGTATCAGTCCTCTCTCCTTCCTGTTAAAGGTATTATAATTTCTAGGAAATATACCAAGTAGTTTCGCCATCCTCAAGGAAACACTGGCAACAAATCCTGAATACACACACAAAAAAATAACATTTTATACACTTCTCTTTATTAATGGGCTGTAAAGTGAAACAGAACTGGATAATGGAGCCGTGTTTATAAGATTAGTTAGTTAGTTTAATATGTTTATTATGCACCCCATACCCATCCTGTGGGCGGTAGTTAAAAGATTACAGAGGTACATAATGGGTCCAGGGACTGGGCCTCAAAGTTTTGATAGCTGAGCAAGTTACAGAGGTAATGAATTCACAATTTACAAAGGTAATGAATTCACAATTTACAAAGGTAATGAACTCCAGGTAGGTCTAGTCACAATCATGACAAGTTACAAAGGTATTTACAGATTACAGAGGTACGTAATGGGTCCAGGGACCGGGCTCCAAAGTTTTGATAGCTGAACTAGGTACAAGGTAATGAACTCACAAGTTACAAAGGTAATGAATACTGTAAGAATGGTTACTTACGTTTATACATGGCTACAATCATTAACAAATTTTAGAGTAATGAGCAATTCACACTTCCACACCCGGTCACAACTGTAGTGAGTTATTGGTACAAATATTGATTGTTGAGTCACACACACACACACACACACACACACACACACACACACACACACACACACACACACACACACACACACACACAGGAGCTTGGACTCGACCCCTGCAATCTCAACTAGGTGAGTGCACACACATACACACACACACACACACACACACACACACACACACACACACACACACACACACACACACACACACACACAAACACACACACACACACACACACACACACACACACACACACACACACAAGACAGGATGTTCCAGAGATTGGACACAGTAACAAGGGGACACAGTTGGAAGCTGAAGACACAGATGAATTACAGGGATGTTAGGAAGTATTTCTTCAGCCACAGAGTAGTCAGTAAGTGGAATAGTTTGGGAAGCGATGTAGTGGAGGCAGGATCCATACATAGCTTTAAGCAGAGGTATGATAAAGCTCACGGCTCAGGGAGAGTGACCTAGTAGCGATCAGTGAAGAGGCGGGGCCAGGAGCTCGGACTCGACCCCCGCAACCTCAACTAGGTGAGAACTAGGTGAGTACACATACAAATTCATACACATACACACACACACACATAAACACACACACACACACTCACACACACACACACACACACACACACACACACACACACACATACACAAACTCATACACACACACGCACACACACTCATACACACACACACGCACACTCATACACACACACACACACACACACACACTCATACACATACACACGCACACAAACACACACACAAACACACACACACACACACACACACACACACACACACACACACACACACACACACACACACACAGGAGCTAGCACTCGACCCCTGAAATCTCAACTAGGTGAGTGCACACACAAACACACACACACACATACACACACACACACACACACACACACACACACACACACACACAAACACACACACACACACACACACACACACACACACACACACACAAACACACACACACACAGGGGGACACAGTTGGAAGCTGAAGACACAGATGAATCACAGGGATGTTAGGAAGTATTTCTTCAGCCACAGAGTAGTCAGTAAGTGGAATAGTTTGGGAAGTGATGTAGTGGAGGCAGGATCCATACATAGCTTTAAGCAGAGGTATGATAAAGCTCACGGCTCAGGGAGAGTGACCTAGTAGCGATCAGTGAAGAGGCGGGGCCAGGAGCTCGGACTCGACCCCCGCAACCTCAACTAGGTGAGTACAACTAGGTGAGTGAGTACACACACACACACACACACACACACACACACACACACACACACACACAAACACACAAACACACACACACACACACACACACACACACACACATGCACACATGTGGTAATGCTTTATTTACAGCTAGCAAAGTCAGGGTATTTCTCCAGAATGGTCTGTAATATACCACTGTGGATAAAATACTTAGCCATTTCTTGAACACTTCTGAGTGAGTTGTTTCTAAATTCATTAATTTTATCGCACTCCAGTACATAATGACGCAAGGTGTGACAATAATCCATCTGGCAAAGTTTACATTTCGTTTGGTCTACATCTGGTGGTGGTGATTTAACCTGCCAAAGATACTTGTAACCCAGCCGGAGCCGGGCGGTAGTGTTTATAAGATGGCTTACGGTATTCTTAATATGGTATACTGCGCACAAGACCAGACACAAATCTTGCGGCCATCCTTGGCAGCTGTAAGCACAGTAACTACAGCCATCTAGTGGTGGCATGCAACCCTACATCAGCTGGTAAATATCCCTCTGTGACCTGGTGCTTGGTGATGTTCGTGTTCACTGCTTTTCATTTATCAAGATGTACTGAAATTCCTGTGTATTTGTAAATGCTGTAAATAGGGATTTAGCAAAGGAAGAAAGTATATATAAATTACACAAGCCATTTCTCTAATAATAATAATAATGATGGTAGAATTACTGGCAATATGTTATGTAATAGGACACAAGTGCAACTGATGAGACCGTTTACTCAGGCTACGTTTTGCTCTCTAGGAGCTATTTCAAGGTTGGATAAAGCTCTTGGAGAGTGACATATATCCGTCATAAAACGGTTAATTAATTGGGTAGGTGTCCTTGTATATGACAGGTTATTTGTGAGTTTGATTACTTTCCTTGTTGAGTGATATCTGTGACTGTTGGTGGACATTGCTTGTAGCACAACCCAGTACTACAGAACCGCAACAGAAGTGCTGTAGCTTGTAAAAAGAAGTCTTATTCTTGTTGTTGGCCCTTGTGCTGAGTATCTGCGTTGATGATAATAATTAATAATTGTTACAAAAAACGCGATTCTAAAAGCTTAGAGATCTCCAGTGAATACTAGAAAGGACTGCCCTTCTAGCATCCAGCCTGTTACTGGGTTTTCGTAACAAGTAGTCAGTATCCTTGTCCAATTATCCATTAAAATTCAGTATTGTTTAATAGCTTTTTAGGATTACAACTGGTAGGCTACTAACTAGAGAAATTAAAATTTAATAAATTTATTAAGTCTAAGTTGTCTAGAGGTATATTATCAAAGTAAATTAAATCACAGCAATCAAAATAAAATCAATCTCTCGAGTTCAATATTATTGTGCTGAAAGCACATATCACATTTATAATTCTTAAGTACCGTCAGGTACATTAACATTTAATAAGATATTACAAATATGTACAAGTAAGTGTGAGTATGCGTTTAAGTGCTCTTATTTAGTTAGCTATGTCTCAAGACTCGAATAAGACTTAAACAAGTGACTGACAAAGTCCTCAAATAAACTACCTTCTTGACCGACTGGCAACCCGAACAGTCTGCTTGAACAACAAAGAATGGTAAGCCCAATAGCAATGGAATATCAAGCGACTGCGACACAGAATCAGGAACTGGGAAATAATATAACACTAAGTAGGGACCAACTGCAGATCCTCCACAAGTTACAAAACTCCCATAGGAAAAACGCGACTGTGACAATACACAGAAACCAGTACAAAATTAGGTCAGAAGCTATAGCTAAGGACCTGAGATGTTCAGAGTGTCTATGTGACACACAACCTCAGTACAACGTCGAAAATCACTAAGTCTTTACAATGTTCTGTGAACAAAGTTCTACAGAACTAACAAGAATAATGAGACAGACAATCTGTCCAACCAGCAAGCGAGTATCCAGCAGACTGAAAACTTCACGAGAGGTGAGGACACCCCCCCCTCGATCACGTGATAGCTACGTGGACAACTGCAGCTCAGAAGCCGGCAGTATAACGAGCGACAAGCGATAATTACAGAAGTTTGACAATCAAGACTAACTGAGCACATATAATGTACATCCTAACAACATAAGCTAAATAACAATATAACAGTCAAATAATAATATAAAGTCATACATTTACGATTTAGTTATTATCGCAAATATAAGCAATATAAAATTAAATGAAAAGGTAATATACATTATATATACATAATAATCATTGTAACCCATTCAGGGGTTGCAACAATAATAATAATATTTTTTTCTACAAGCACATATACAAGGCATACAAACCATAGCTGACATCAGTGGCATACTACTATCCTTAATGGGTTTAGAGCTGGGGATCGATCTTCTGATCTCAGTGTGTGAGCTGAGTGAGCTAACAATTGAGCTACGGGACACCTATTGTTGTTCTGCAAGTGTGAAAGCCACCAATGAGACATTAATACGCTCTTCAGTTTAACAACAGTGATACACAAACATTATATTATTGTTATCACTGCTAACATTTTAACTTAGCGTCTGCTTTTTACTCATTCTTGTACTTACTGACAAGTGTGCAGGTGCCCGTTTAGCCACCTTACAGCCTCCATTCAAATATTTTAGGCAGTACGACTATACCACACTTGAAAAAATAGTATTATAGCGGGCTGATTCCTCTTTATCTAGCCAGGATTATTGACCTGGACTTGCTTCAGAAATTAAATGAGTGGTTAATCTAATGCCAAGACAACCAATAACTTCACGTCTAAGGTTGTAAACGATATTGTGATGCCGATAACACGCAGAGAAAGTCATGTTTAATTTAATAAACGTCCTGTACTCAACAAAGTACTGGAGAGAGTACTTAACAGAATACCTAATAACCCGCAGAAGTTTCGGTGGATTATGATAGTGATGACTCTTATGTTTGTGATGAGGAGACATCTGTGTCTGGTGAGACCTGAGAGCCACAGTGGTAGCCACTTAAGCTAGAGGAAGCCGTTAATTATGGAGGTGAATGGTCATAGAAGGTATATTGAAAATAAAATATCACTAATTAGAGAGAGAAACAAGGATTTTCACATTAGCTGATATAGGTAGAGACACTTAACCTAACCCTGAAAAGCCTTTGTGTAACAAAAATGGGAAAGAGAGAGAGAGAGAGAGAGAGAGAGAGAGAGAGAGAGAGAGAGAGAGTATTCAGAAGAGGGACACACCTGCTGATAAAACGAAGGACTGGTTGAATATGAAGGGGAGTGAAAATAAGAGGATTGCTGGGGAGAAATAGGACAAGAGGGGAGGAAGAACATGAGAGATGAAGAAATAACGTTGATTGGAATGTGTGTGTAAGAGAGAGAGAGAGAGAGAGAGAGAGAGAGAGAGAGAGAGAGAGAGAGAGAGAGAGAGAGAGAGAGAGGATGACTCTCAAGCTAACTTTTTTAAATGTAGAACATTTCTGGCTGCCATTGTTGTTACTTGTATTGGTGGTGATGGTGGGGATGATGATGGTGGTGATGGTGGTGGTGGTGATGGTGGTGGTGGTGGTGATGATGATGGTGGTGATGGTGGTGGTGATGGTGGTGGTGATGGTGGTGGTGGTGATGGTGGTGGTGGTGATGATGATGGTGGTGATGGTGGTGGTGATGGTGGTGATGGTGGTGATGATGATGGTGGTGATGGTGGTGATGGTGGTGATGATGATGGCGGTGATGGTGGTGATGATGATGGTGGTGATAGTGGTGATGGTGGTGATGGTGGTGGTGGTGGTGGTGATGATGATGGTGGTGATGGTGGTGGTGATGGTGGTGGTGATGGTGGTGGTGGTGATGGTGGTGGTGGTGATGATGATGGTGGTGATGGTGGTGGTGATGGTGGTGATGGTGGTGATGATGATGGTGGTGATGGTGGTGATGGTGGTGATGATGATGGCGGTGATGGTGGTGATGATGATGGTGGTGATAGTGGTGATGGTGGTGATGGTGGTGGTGGTGGTGGTGGTGATGGTGGTGATGGTGATGGTGGTGATGGTGGTGATGATGATGGTGGTGATGGTGGTGATGGTGATGGTGGTGATGGTGGTGATGATGATGGTGGTGATGGTGGCGGTGGTGGTGGTGGTGGTGATGGTGGTGATGATGATGGTGGTGATGGTGGTGGTGGTGATGGTGGTGGTGGTGATGATGATGGTGGTGATGGTGGTGGTGGTGGTGATGGTGGTGGTGGTGGTGGTGATGATGATGGTGGTGATGGTGGTGGTGATGGTGGTGATGATGGTGGTGGTGATGGTGGTGATGGTGGTGGTGATGGTGGTGGTGATGGTGGTGGTGGTGGTGGTGATGATGATGGTGGTGATGGTGGTGGTGATGGTGGTGGTGATGATGGTGGTGATGGTGGTGATGGGGGTGGTGATGGTGGTGATGGTGGTGATGATGATGGTGGTGATGGTGGTGGTGGTGATGGTGGTGGTGGTGGTGGTGATGGTGGTGATGGTGATGGTGGTGATGGTGGTGATGATGATGGTGGTGATGGTGGTGATGGTGGTGGTGGTGGTGATGGTGGTGATGGTGGTGATGGTGGTGATGGTGGTGATGGTGGTGATGGTGGTGGTGGTGGTGGTGGTGGTGATGGTGGTGATGGTGATGGTGGTGATGATGGTGGTGATGGTGGTGATGGTGGTGATGATGATGGTGGTGATGGTGGTGGTGATGGTGATGATGGTGGTGATGGTGGTGATGGTGGTGATGGTGGTGATGGTGGTGGTGGTGGTGGTGGTGATGGTGGTGATGGTGGTGATGGTGGTGATGGTGGTGGTGGTGATGGTGGTGATGGTGGTGATGGTGGTGATGGTGGTGGTGCGGGTTGTCTAACAGAGTGATTTGTAACTGAAATAATTCTTGTTCTTGTATTATACTTGTCCTTGTATATAGGAGATAATGACTTTTCCTTGACCTGCCTTGACCTGCCTTGACCTGCCTTGGCCTGCCTTGACCTGCCTTGACCTGCCTTGACCTGCCTTGACCTGCCTTGACCTGCCTTAACCTGCCTTGACCTGCCTTGACCTGCCTTGACCTGCCTTGACCTGCCTTGACCTGCTTTGTCCTGCTTTGACCCGCCTTGACCTGCCTTGACCTGCCCTGACCTGCCTTGACCTGCCTTGACCTGCCTTGACCTGCCTTGACCTGCCTTGACCTGCCTTGACCTGCCTTGACCTGCCTTGACCTGCCTTGACCTGCCTTGACCTGCCTTGACCTGCCTTGACCTGCCTTGACCTGCCTTGACCTGCCTCGACTAGATCCTGCTTCAGACTGATATATTAGCTACACAGGTGAGTGAGTTATGAACCTTGGGGAGTATCAAGGTAGACACCCCACACCAACCATCTCCAACAGTTGTATATGATACACTGGTATTCAAATATCTTACATAAGTATTAACTGTTGACAGCTCATGCTACTGAATGTTGATCTCGGTATACACACAGAAAATTAATTGAACAAAATGGCGGTCATAATAGGGTGCAGGTAGGGATACCATATAATGCATAGGAACGTTAGGCATGATAGGTACAGTAGGTACAGTATACAAGGATGGTTCGACAAACCCTTTATCCTGCGTGAATCACTGTTGTCAACTAATATATTATCGCCTTCTGAAACATGGGTGAACGACAACGGACACTCGACTGCTAGCCGCAACAGAAGCGTCTTCCTATAAACGACCAGCGGTAACAACAAAACAAGGCATAACTTGTTTCAAGTAGCAGGTTTCCGACAAGGCTTCCCCTGAGGAGGAACTACTTCAACGAGTGACATTCGTAGAAATAGTTTCAGTGCCTCAAGTTTTCTGGGGTTCTTTGACACCTTAGACGATTGTACATTATCTTGTGTGTGAGAAGGTGTGGGGGATGGTTTCCAGACAGGATGCATAGTTTTTCCAGTGCCTGACCACTTGGTTACGTTACTGGTGAATGTACAAGTCTGTAAACACTTAATCCGAACTTCCTAACCTGACACAGTATGGTCATCAGTTTGGGCATGCCATTGGTATGGATCAAGCACAATATGTGTATCGGACATTGATACAAATTCCAGTGAAAGGTCATCACTTGGGAAATTGATTTGATCAACAAGAAAACATTGCTGAAAATTCTCTACCCTGGATAGAGAAAATGAGAAAAGTCTGACCTCGGACAAGCACATTAGAGCCAGGACTAGGTTGTACAGGGAGAATGGGACGAAACTGCATATCATCGAAGAGGCTGGAGCGAATAATATTGACTTGTGCAACAGATAACCCTCATATTGCAGAGAGGAGCTTACGACGATGTTTTGGTCCGACTTGGACCATTTACAAAGACACACTAACAAAAATGAGAGAAGGAGGCAGTATATATAGTCCAGCAGACATTGACTGGAACAAGAGAGGTAAAAGGAAAGGAGGAAGAGAGGTAGTGGTAGAGGTAATAGTGGTAGTAGTGGAGTCAGTCAAATACCAATACCTCTCTTCCTCCTTTCCTTTTACCTCTCTTGTTCCAGTCAATGTCTGCTGGACTATATATACTGCCTCCTTCTCTCAATTTTGTTAGTGTGACTTTGTAAATGGTCGTCGTAAGCTCGTCTATCCTATGTGCGGGTTATTTGTGTATTGTTCCAGTCACGGTATTGTGTCTTTTTGTTGTTTATTGACTTGTGCATCAGAGTCCATAAAGACATGAATGGGCACATTGAGCAAATGAGCTTCTACAAGCGGACCTACTGTTGCAGCTTCTACAAGTGGACCTACTGTTGCAGCTTCTACAAGTGGACCTACTGTTGCAGCTTCTACAAGTGGACCTACTGTTGCAGCTTCTACAAGTGGACCTACTGTTGCAGCTTCTACAAGTGGACCTACTGTTGCAGCTTCTACAAGAGGACCTACTGTTGCAGCTTCTACAAGAGGACCTACTGTTGCAGCTTCTACAAGTGGACCTACTGTTGCAGCTTCTACAAGTGGACCTACTGTTGCAGCTTCTACAAGTGGACCTACTGTTGCAGCTTCTACAAGTGGACCTACTGTTGCAGCTTCTACAAGTGGACCTACTGTTGCAGCTTCTACAAGCGGACCTACTGTTGCAGCTTCTACAAGTGGACCTACTGTTGCAGCTTCTACAAGTGGACCTACTGTTGCAGCTTCTACAAGTGGACCTACTGTTGCAGCTTCTACAAGTGGACCTACTGTTGCAGCTTCTACAAGTGGACCTACTGTTGCAGCTTCTACAAGTGGACCTACTGTTGCAGCTTCTACAAGTGGACCTACTGTTGCAGCTTCTACAAGTGGACCTACTGTTGCAGCTTCTACAAGAGGACCTACTGTTGCAGCTTCTACAAGTGGACCTACTGTTGCAGCTTCTACAAGTGGACCTACTGTTGCAGCTTCTACAAGTGGACCTACTGTTGCAGCTTCTACAAGTGGACCTACTGTTGCAGCTTCTACAAGTGGACCTACTGTTGCAGCTTCTACAAGTGGACCTACTGTTGCAGCTTCTACAAGTGGACCTACTGTTGCAGCTTCTACAAGTGGACCTACTGTTGCAGCTTCTACAAGTGGACCTACTGTTGCAGCTTCTACAAGTGGACCTACTGTTGCAGCTTCTACAAGTGGACCTACTGTTGCAGCTTCTACAAGTGGACCTACTGTTGCAGCTTCTACAAGTGGACCTACTGTTGCAGCTTCTACAAGTGGACCTACTGTTGCAGCTTCTACAAGTGGACCTACTGTTGCAGCTTCTACAAGTGGACCTACTGTTGCAGCTTCTACAAGTGGACCTACTGTTGCAGCTTCTACAAGTGGACCTACTGTTGCAGCTTCTACAAGTGGACCTACTGTTGCAGCTTCTACAAGTGGACCTACTGTTGCAGCTTCTACAAGTGGACCTACTGTTGCAGCTTCTACAAGTGGACCTACTGTTGCAGCTTCTACAAGTGGACCTACTGTTGCAGCTTCTACAAGTGGACCTACTGTTGCAGCTTCTACAAGTGGACCTACTGTTGCAGCTTCTACAAGTGGACCTACTGTTGCAGCTTCTACAAGTGGACCTACTGTTGCAGCTTCTACAAGTGGACCTACTGTTGCAGCTTCTACAAGTGGACCTACTGTTGCAGCTTCTACAAGTGGACCTACTGTTGCAGCTTCTACAAGTGGACCTACTGTTGCAGCTTCTACAAGTGGACCTACTGTTGCAGCTTCTACAAGTGGACCTACTGTTGCAGCTTCTACAAGTGGATCTACTGTTGCAGCTTCTACAAGTGAACCTACTGTTGCAGCTTCTACAAGTGGACTTACTGTTGCAGCTTCTACAAGTGGACTTACTGTTGCAGCTTCTACAAGTGGACCTACTGTTGCAGCTTCTACAAGAGGACCTACTGTTGCAGCTTCTACAAGTGGACCTACTGTTGCAGCTTCTACAAGTGGACCTACTGTTGCAGCTTCTACAAATGGATCTACTGTTGCAGCTTCTCTACTGTTGCAGCTTCTACAAGTGGACCTACTGTTGCAGCTTCTACAAGTGGACCTACTGTGCAGACTTACTGTTGCAGCTTCTACAAGTGGACTTACTGTTGCAGCTTCTACAAGTGGACCTACTGTTGCAGCTTCTACAAGTGGACCTACTGTTGCAGCTTCTACAAGTGGACCTACTGTTGCAGCTTCTACAAGTGGACCTACTGTTGCAGCTTCTACAAGTGGACCTACTGTTGCAGCTTCTACAAGTGGACCTACTGTTGCAGCTTCTACAAGTGGACCTACTGTTGCAGCTTCTACAAGTGGACCTACTGTTGCAGCTTCTACAAGTGGACCTACTGTTGCAGCTTCTACAAGTGGACCTACTGTTGCAGCTTCTACAAGTGGACCTACTGTTGCAGCTTCTACAAGTGAACCTACTGTTGCAGCTTCTACAAGTGGACTTACTGTTGCAGCTTCTACAAGTGGACTTACTGTTGCAGCTTCTACAAGTGGACCTACTGTTGCAGCTTCTACAAGTGGACCTACTGTTGCAGCTTCTACAAGTGGACCTACTGTTGCAGCTTCTACAAGTGGACCTACTGTTGCAGCTTCTACAAGTGGACCTACTGTTGCAGCTTCTACAAGTGGACCTACTGTTGCAGCTTCTACAAGTGGACCTACTGTTGCAGCTTCTACAAGTGGACCTACTGTTGGAGCTTCTACAAGTGGACCTACTGTTGCAGCTTCTACAAGAGGACCTACTGTTGCAGCTTCTACAAGTGGACCTACTGTTGCAGCTTCTACAAGTGGACCTACTGTTGCAGCTTCAACAAGTGGACTTACTGTTGCAGCTTCTACAAGTGGACCTGCTGTTGCAGTTTCTGCAAGTGGACCTACTGTTGCAGCTTCTACAAGTGGACCTACTGTTGCAGCTTCTACAAGTGGACCTACTGTTGCAGCTTCTACAAGTGGACCTACTGTTGCAGCTTCTACAAGTGGACCTACTGTTGCAGCTTCTACAAGTGGACCTACTGTTGCAGCTTCTACAAGTGGACCTACTGTTGCAGCTTCTACAAGTGGACTTACTGTTGCAGCTTCTACAAGTGGACCTACTGTTGCAGCTTCTACAAGTGGACCTACTGTTGCAGCTTCTACAAGTGGACCTACTGTTGCAGCTTCTACAAGTGGACTTACTGTTGCAGCTTCTACAAGTGGACCTACTGTTGCAGCTTCTACAAGTGGACCTACTGTTGCAGCTTCTACAAGTGGACTTACTGTTGCAGCTTCTACAAGTGGACCTACTGTTGCAGCTTCTACAAGTTCTGCAGCTTCTACAAATGGACCTACTGTTGCAGCTTCTACAAGTGGACCTACTGTTGCAGCTTCTACAAGTGGACCTACTGTTGCAGCTTCTACAAGAGGACCTACTGTTGCAGCTTCTACAAGAGGACCTACTGTTGCAGCTTCTACAAGAGGACCTACTGTTGCAGCTTCTACAAGTGGACCTACTGTTGCAGCTTCTACAAGTGGACCTACTGTTGCAGCTTCTACAAGAGGACCTACTGTTGCAGCTTCTACAAGTGGACCTACTGTTGCAGCTTCTACAAGAGGACCTACTGTTGCAGCTTCTACAAGTGGACCTACTGTTGCAGCTTCTACAAGTAGACCTACTGTTGCAGCTTCTACAAATGGACCTACTGTTGCACTAGAATGGACATGGAAACAAGCAAGTGATCGTTCATTATCAGTAAATACTTGGTCAAGTTCATCCCTGACAGTGTCTTCATTAAAGACATGCGATGCAGCTACGTCAACGAGGGACTCATCCTCTACACTGCTTAATTCATCGAAAGAATGCTGAACAGGGATCCATGCTGATTATTAGTTACTGTCACAGCTGGATGCATTGACTTGGGCTTGTGGCTTCCCTGGAAACCGGGTTCTGTTTGTGAGAACCACGTCCTCGGTCAGTACTTCTTCTGTGACCATGGCTGTGGCGACCACCAGAAAATTAACGATACATATTTTCCATGCAAGGAAAGCACTGAGAGGTGAAGTCTAGAAAAGATCCTGGACTTCACCTTAGGAAAGCAGACAAAGCAAATGCGATAGTGATTATGGACGAGGTAGATTATAGCTGAAAAATAAATATGATATTAGGAGAGACGGAAACCCAGGCGCCTCTTAAGTTAGTTCTGCACTCCGGTTCTTCACGTGTCCTCTATATAACGTCTGTGCAACTTTATAAAGGTCTACCGTGAATATTCTGTTTGCAGTTCGTTGTTTACGTCTTTAATATTATACATGTCTCTCTTCCCTCTCTATATTTTCATCACATCTCTTTTTCCCAGTTGGTGTCTTGCGCACATTAACCTAGAGTAACTTTCTCCTGAAAAGTCTGCTGTTTCTCCTACATTACGATACAAGTTTTGCAAAGTTCAGTGAATGAACCTAAATTTTTTGCCTCCCTCCTCATTATTCCTCTTTTCCTTCCTTCCCTCTTACATTCCCTCTCTTCCTCTCTTCTCATTATTTCCTCTTTTCTTCCTTCTCTCCTTTATTCCCTCCCTACCTCTATTATTCTCTCCCACTTCATTATTTCCTCTTTCCTTCCTTCTCTTATTTCCTCCCCCTCTTTTTCAATTTGTCTCCTCATTTTCTCTCAGCCTTGAGTAGATCACTGAACATATTAACTTAAGAATGGAGGAACACTGCAGAAGGCCTACTGGCCCATTCAAGGCTGGCCTTATCAAACCCACCACTACCAAGAGCTACCCAAAAATTTACTCCCGTACCCACGACATCAATCAAACCCAGCCCCTCCCACTCTTATATGAAGGTGGCAAGTCTGGCACTATAACCACTCACCCACCAGGTGGCAGGTCTGGAGCTGTAACCACTCACCCACCAGGTGGCAAGTCTGGAGCTGTAACCACTCACCCACCAGGTGGCAAGTCTGGAGCTGTAACCACTCACCCACCAGGTGGCAAGTCTGGAGCTGTAACCACTCACCCATCAGGTGGCAAGTCTGGAGCTGTAACCACTCACCCACCAGGTGGCAAGTCTGGAGCTGTAACCACTCACCCACCAGGTGGCAAGTCTGGAGCTGTAGCCACTCACTCACCAGGTGGCAAGTCTGGAGCTGTAACCACTCACCCACCAGGTGGCAGGTCTGGAGCTGTAACCGCTCACCCACCAGGTGGCAAGTCTGGAGCTGTAGCCACTCACTCACCAGGTGGCAAGTCTGGAGCTGTAACCACTCACCCACCAGGTGGCAAGTCTGGCACTATAACCACTCACCCACCAGGTGGCAGGTCTGGCACTATAACCACTCACCCACCAGGTGGCAGGTCTGGCACTATAACCACTCACCCACCAGGTGGCAGATCTGGCACTATAACCACTCACCCACCAGGTGGCAGGTCTGGCACTATAATCACTCACCCACCAGGTGGCAGGTCTGGCACTATAACCACTCACCCACCAGGTGGCAGGTCTGGCACTATAACCACTCACCCACCAGGTGGCAGGTCTGGCACTATAACCACTCACCCACCAGGTGGCAAGTCTGGCACTATAACCACTCACCCACCAGGTGGCAGGTCTGGCACTATAACCACTCACCCACCAGGTGGCAGGTCTGGCACTATAACCACTCACCCACCAGGTGGCAGGTCTGGCACTATAACCACTCACCCACCAGGTGGCAGATCTGGCACTATAACCACTCACCCACCAGGTGGCAGGTCTGGCACTATAATCACTCACCCACCAGGTGGCAGGTCTGGCACTATAACCACTCACCCACCAGGTGGCAGGTCTGGCACTATAACCACTCACCCACCAGGTGGCAGGTCTGGCACTATAACCACTCACCCACCAGGTGGCAAGTCTGGCACTATAACCACTCACCCACCAGGTGGCAGGTCTGGCACTATAACCACTCACCCACCAGGTGGCAGGTCTGGCACTATAACCACTCACCCACCAGGTGGCAAGTCTGGCACTATAACCACTCACCCACCAGGTGGCAGGTCTGCCACTATAACCACTCACCCACCAGGTGGCAGGTCTGGCACTATAACCACTCACCCACCAGGTGGCAGGTCTGCCACTATAACCACTCACCCACCAGGTGGCAGATCTGGCACTATAACCACTCACCCACCAGGTGGCAGGTCTGGCACTATAATCACTCACCCACCAGGTGGCAGGTCTGGCACTATAACCACTCACCCACCAGGTGGCAGGTCTGGCACTATAACCACTCACCCACCAGGTGGCAGGTCTGGCACTATAACCACTCACCCACCAGGTGGCAAGTCTGGCACTATAACCACTCACCCACCAGGTGGCAGGTCTGGCACTATAACCACTCACCCACCAGGTGGCAGGTCTGGCACTATAACCACTCACCCACCAGGTGGCAAGTCTGGCACTATAACCACTCACCCACCAGGTGGCAGGTCTGCCACTATAACCACTCACCCACCAGGTGGCAGGTCTGGCACTATAACCACTCACCCACCAGGTGGCAGGTCTGCCACTATAACCACTCACCCACCAGGTGGCAGGTCTGCCACTATAACCACTCACCCACCAGGTGGCAGGTCTGGCACTATAACCACTCACCCACCAGGTGGCAGGTCTGGCACTATAACCACTCACCCACCAGGTGGCAGGTCTGGCACTATAACCACTCACCCACCAGGTGGCAGGTCTGCCACTATAACCACTCACCCACCAGGTGGCAGGTCTGGCACTATAACCACTCACCCACCAGGTGGCAGGTCTGGCACTATAACCACTCACCCACCAGGTGGCAGGTCTGGCACTATAACCACTCACCCACCAGGTGGCAGGTCTGGCACTATAACCACTCACCCACCAGGTGGCAGGTCTGGCACTATAACCACTCACCCACCAGGTGGCAGGTCTGGCACTATAACCACTCACCCACCAGATGGCAGGTCTGGCACTATAACCACTCACCCACCAGGTGGCAAGTCTGGCACTATAACCACTCACCCACCAGGTGGCAAGTCTGGCACTATAACCACTCACCCACCAGGTGGCAGGTCTGGCACTATAACCACTCACCCACCAGGTGGCAGGTCTGGCACTATAACCACTCACCCACCAGGTGGCAGGTCTGCCACTATAACCACTCACCCACCGGGTGGCAGGTCTGGCACTATAACCACTCACCCACCAGGTGGCAGGTCTGGCACTATAACCACTCACCCACCAGGTGGCAGGTCTGGCACTATAACCACTCACCCACCAGGTGGCAGGTCTGCCACTATAACCACTCACCCACCAGGTGGCAGGTCTGGCACTATAACCACTCACCCACCAGGTGGCAGGTCTGCCACTATAACCACTCACCCACCAGGTGGCAGGTCTGCCACTATAACCACTCACCCACCAGGGTTATAACATTCTATATGCAAATTAATCTTTCATAAAGTATTCCTTAATACGTTTTCTTGGTATATATATTTCGTGTCAGACTGAAACTGTATGAAGAAGGAGGAGTATACATTACATTAGTCATGTGTGCTACACATGTTGGTAATGTACATGACAAGACATCCATCAGATTCATATCAACATGATCATTCAGTGTGTGAAATTGATGAAATCTGGTCACAGGACTAACTGCTCTGTACATGTGGCTGTACGGGGATCTTCTGTGACTTTACTTGAGACACGTAAATACTTAAGAATATGAGAAAGGGGATGCACCGCAGGAGGCCTGCTGGGAGGGGTGTTTTGACGCCATGGGTAGAGAGGCCCAGTCAGGAAGCCAAGATTTTCTGTCGTTGTCCAGAAACCCTCGTCGTCTCTCATGAGCGTCTCTGCCTCATGATATAATTGTTGCACTCTTTTCATGAAACAGAGCCACGAGTTAGTAACTACCACCTGTGGCTCTGCTACATCCTACGAACAGGGGTGATACTCTACCATGCTACGATGTTCCCCTTCTACACACTCTTTTTGCCCGCTCGATCCGACGCTTCTGTCACCCTGCCATGCCTAAGAACTATAACAAAAACTTTTTCATAACACTGAGAAATCACAATTCACATTCTACATTTTTTCCAAGTTGTAAGTAAATTATAAATTATATATTGTTTGGATATTTGCAGTTTGGAGGGGCTTCTGAACTACAATATCGGCGCGCCTCTGGCAAGACACTGATGGAGTGATGGTGAAAGTGTTCCTTCTTTTTCAGGTCACCCTACCTCAGTGGAAGACATCCAGCGTGTTTAAAAAAATCTATACTAAAATATTAAACAGAATTCTTCCCCATAATGAGAAATGGTGTGGATATAAAGGATGATCCTATAAGCCTTCGACGCAAGAAGAGGTATTTAAAAAAGTTTACCTTCAAAAAACAAGTCTGGCTCCAGCTCTTGAAATTACTGTTGTGTTGGAACAAAAGCGTTCATTGCCATTTATGTGAGTTTCAAGTAATTAACAGAAACAGTCAACTCCAAAATACTAAAAAGGCAACCAATGTCTGTTCTTATGTACACTGTTATGTGTCTCATTATGAGAGAGTGAAAGGCGTTTTCCTTTCATATTCTTGAGAGTTCTTCGTGTCTGTAGCCTACAGTTAATACATGATGATACACTGGAGGTATACACTGATAGATGTGTCTCTCAGTGAATATACTACACTGAGAATCTACCTTAATATTCAGTGTAAGAATAAATATATTCTTGACTGATGGTTGCAAGTTTACGTAAAGCTTAAATAACTTTCGTGCTGCCGATATTCTTTCAAACAAATCAGTAAAGAGATATAAGAATATCTTTCAGTATAAGATATCAGATTCACTGACTGATAAATTTTGAAAACTAGCAAGAAAACGTCTTTGCAATCCAGCCCACCATACTCAACCAAATATACATATTACACACTACTAATACATCAACATCGACTCACAAATTAGAATAACTAGATCCGTGAAGGAGCGGTGAACCAGAGAGTTTTTTCCTGGGAGTGGAGAGTCTGGAGTCAGGGAACACTGATGAAGTGAACTTGAAAGAGAGTCGGGGCCCATTTTCAGAGATTATGTAATTAGGAGATAGAGGAAAAATGCGTGACCCAATAGGAGGGAGAGAGTAAAGAGAGAGAGAGAGAGACAGAGAGAGAGAGACAAACAGACAGACAGACAGACAGACAGACAGACAGACAGACACATACACACACACACACACACACACACACACACACACACACACACACACACACACACACACACACACACACTCACCCACACACACACACACACACACACACACACACACACACACACACACACACACAGAAGCCAGGAGCTAGGACTCGACCACTGCAACCACAAATAGGGGAGTACACACACACGCACGCACACACACACGCACACACACACACACACACGCGCACACACACACACACACACACACACACACACACACACACACACACACACACACACACACACACACACACACACACACACAAGGGGAGAAGGTGCCACCACTAACAGATTGGCACCATCATCACCAGTCTGGATGTTTTTCGGGCACCGTGGCCCCTGCGGTCTAGTCCCAAACCAGACCTCCTTGTGCATCAGGGACTGATCAACCAGGCTGTTATTGCTGGCCATGCAGTCCACCGTACGAATCATACACCAGCTAATTAGGAACTGACTTGAGTAGCTTATGAAAGTTCCTCTAAGACAGTAAGGGTAATCCCCTCCCCCTTACATTTAGTGTATTCACGGCACCGCTGCTTTTCTTTGGAGGTATTTTACACTGTCTCCAGAGCCATTGGGTTCCGTTAGGAATAATGTCTGATGATTTCTGTGCGCAGATTTGAAGCCAATCCATCCAGGAATTTCCAGGTGTTAAGTTTACTTGATCTTTCTCGTCTGCGTTCCAAGGATTACAGATCGAGGAGTTGACTGAGTACAGGTCAGGGGAATTCACTGAATCCAGGTCAAGCTGCTTTACTAAATCTATACGTTCAGTGAAGGTTCTCTGTACAGTCTCTAGGTGTCTAGACTAGAGAGAACAAGTGGCATAAAGAGGACCATAAATTGTTTGGTATCTCTTGTTTTCAAGGTTCTTGTTATCCAGGAGGTTGTGATAACGACTTTGTCATGAGCTGGGAAAGTGAGATCCTCTGACATTACCACTCGTCAGTACTTCACCTTAATTTCTTCCTCTATTGTGTGCTCGCAGTTACTTCAATAACCTAATCCAGTTATACTTCCCTTGTGTTATACTTCCCTTATGTTATTTGTAGCGAAGTATAGGAAACCTATCCTCATTGACCATCTTATTTTCAGAGGCCTAGTGGAAGACCAGACTGGCACCACCATAACCAGGCTGGCACCACCTTCACCAGGCTGGCGCCACCATCACCAGGCTGGCACCACCATCACCAGGCTGACACCATTTTCACCAGGCTGGCACCACCATCACCAGGCTGGCACCACCATTACCAAGTTGGCACCACCATCACCAGGTTGGCACCACCATCACCAGGCTGGCACCATTTTCACCAGGCTGGCACCACCATCACCAGGTTCGCACCACCATCACCAGATTGGCACTACCATCACCAGGTTGGCACCACCAACACCAGGTTGGCACCACCATCACCAGGTTGGCACCAATATCACCATGTTGGCACCACCATCACCAAGCTGGCACCACCATCACCAGGTTGGCACCACCATCATCAGGTTGGCACCACCATCACCAAACTGGCACCACCATCACCAGGTTGGCACCACCATCACCATGTTGGCACCACCATCACCATGTTGGCACCACCATCACCAGGTTGGCACCACCATCACCATGTTGGCACCACCATCACCATGTTGGCACCACCATCACCAGGTTGGCACCACCATCACCATGTTGGCACCACCATCACCATGTTGGCACCACCATCACCATGTTGGCACCACCATCACCATGTTGGCACCACCATCACCAGGCTGGAGAAACATTAATGTATTTTAAAAAAAATGAATTTCTATAGCCTTTTTTGTTTCTATAACTATAATTCATATTTATAATTACGTATCAGGAAGGAGAGTCTCAGTAAACTTCATTACCAGGAAGGAGAGTCTTCAGATGATATAATTATCATGAAGGAAAGTCTTCAGAAAACGTAATTATCAGGAAGTCTTCAGAAAACGTAATTATCAGGAAGTCTTCAGAAAACGTAATTATCAGGAAGTCTTCAGAAAACGTAATTATCAGGAAGTCTTCAGAAAACGTAATTATCAGGAAGTCTTCAGAAAACGTAATTATCAGGAAGTCTTCAGAAAACGTAATTATCAGGAAGTCTTCAGAAAACGTAATTATCAGGAAGGAGAGTCTTCAGAAATTATCAGGAAGAAGAGTTTTCTTTAGAAATTATCAGGAAGGAGAGTCTCCGGAGGTAAGAAGTAATGCCATCACGCTGCCAGACAAATTTCAGCATCATAAAAATAATTTCTGAAGTATGGCTGATTTTCCTTCTTGATAAAGCAAAAGTTTCCGATACTTCCATCGTAATTTCCTTCTCGGGAAATTCTTGGTTCAACTTAAGACCTGTGTAGAGGAGCCATCAATGGTGAACTTGACGGGGGTAAGTTCAGTGCACGTTGTGACACTGTGGCTGGATTGTTACTTATTTATCCCTCTTACAATAACATAACACTACACCAACACTTAGAACATAACACCATAATAACACTGTATATCACTGTTAGAAGAACATAACACAATAATAACACTGAATATCACTGTTAGAAGAACATAACACCATAATAACACTGAATATCACTGTTAGAAGAACATAACACAATAATAACACTGAATATCACTGTTAGAAGAACATAACACCATAATAACACTGAATATCACTGTTAGAAGAACATAACACAATACTAACGCTGAATATCACTGTTAGAAGAACATAACACAATAATAACACTGAATATCACTGTTAGAAGAACATAACACAATAATAACACTGAATATCACTGTTAGAAGAACATAACACCATAATAACACAGTATTTCACTGTTAGATGAGCTTAGCACTAAAATAACACTTTGTATAATGGTTTATCACTGCAAGATAAACATTACACCAAAATAACACAGTGTTATAATACCATCGTAGACATGAGGTCACAGTAGACATGTGTTCTACCTGTGCTTGTCGATGTAGCCGTATATAACATGTGTTCTTGTTCTTATGTTCTCCTCATATTACTGAACTATACTCATCTCAAATAACATGTCATTATAAGAGATCTTAAATTTACCAAATAATCTTCATACTGAGTATTCTTGCACTTTACTGAGAGGTTCACTGCTGCCCATGTCTGCTGACACACGTCACTTTACTGAGAGGTTCACTGCTGCCCATGTCTGCTGACACACGTCACTTTACTGAGAGGTTCACTGCTACCCATGACTGTTGACACACGTCAGTTTACTGAGATGTTCACTGCTACCCATGACTGCTGACACACGTCAGTTTACTGAGATGTTCACTGCTACCCATGACTGCTGACACACGTCAGTTTACTGAGAGGTTCACTGCTACCCATGACTGCTGACACACGTCAGTTTACTGAGAGGTTCACTGCTGCCCATGACTGCTGACACACGTCAGTTTACTGAGAGGTTCACTGCTACCCATGACTCCTGACACACGTCAGTTTACTGAGAGGTTCACTGCTGCCCATGTCTGCTGACACACGTCAGTTTACTGAGAGGTTCACTGCTACCCATGACTGCTGACACACGTCAGTTTACTGAGAGGTTCACTGCTGCCCATGACTGCTGACACACGTCAGTTTACTGAGAGGTTCACTGCTACCCATGACTGCTGACACACGTCAATTTACTGAGAGGTTCACTGCTACCCATGCCTGTTGACACACGTCAGTTTACTGAGATGTTCACTGCTACCCATGACTGCTGACACACGTCAGTTTACTGAGAGGTTCACTGCTACCCATGCCTGCTGACACACGTCACTTTACTGAGATGTTCACTGCTACCCATGACTGCTGACACACGTCACTTTACTGAGAGGTTCACTGCTACCCATGACTGCTGACACATGTCAGTTTACTGAGAGGTTCACTGCTACCCATGACTGCTGACACACGTCAGTTTACTGAGAGGTTCACTGCTACCCATGACTGCTGACACACGTCACTTTACTGAGATGTTCACTGCTACCCATGACTGCTGACACACGTCACTTTACTGAGAGGTTCACTGCTACTCATGACTGCTGACACACGTCAGTTTACTGAGAGGTTCACTGCTACCCATGACTGCTGACACACGTCAGTTTACTGAGAGGTTCACTGCTACCCATGACTGCTGACACACGTCAGTTTACTGAGAGGTTCACTGCTGCCCATGTCTGCTGACACACGTCAGTTTACTGAGAGGTTCACTGCTGCCCATGGCTGCTGACACATGTCAGTTTACTGAGAGGTTCACTGCTGCCCATGTCTGCTGACACACGTCAGTTTACTGAGAGGTTCACTGCTACCCATGACTGCTGACACACGTCAGTTTACTGAGATGTTCACTGCTACCCATGACTGGTGACACACGTCAGTTTACTGAGAGGTTCACTGCTACCCATGACTGCTGACACACGTCACTTTAATGAGAGGTTCACTGCTACCCATGATTGCTGACACACGTCAGTTTACTGAGAGGTTCACTGCTACCCATGACTGCTGACACACGTCAGTTTACTGAGAGGTTCACTGCTACCCATGACTGCAGACACACGTCGGTTTACTGAGAGGTTCACTGCTACCCATGACTGCTGACATACGTCAGTTTACTGAGAGGTTCACTGCTACCCATGACTGCTGACACACGTCAGTTTACTGAGAGGTTCACTGCTGCCCATGGCTGCTGACACATGTCAGTTTACTGAGAGGTTCACTGCTGCCCATGTCTGCTGACACACGTCGGTTTACTGAGAGGTTCACTGCTACCCATGACTGCTGACACACGTCAGTTTACTGAGATGTTACTGCTACCCATGGCTGCTGACACACGTCAGTTTACTGAGAGGTTCACTGCTACCCATGACTGCTGACACACGTCACTTTACTGAGAGGTTCACTGCTACCCATGACTGCTAACACACGTCAGTTTACTGAGAGGTTCACTGCTACCCATGACTGCTGACACACGTCAGTTTACTGAGAGGTTCACTGCTACCCATGACTGCAGACACACGTCAGTTTACTGAGAGGTTCACTGCTACCCATGACTGCTGACATACGTCAGTTTACTGAGAGGTTCACTGCTACCCATGACTGCTGACACACGTCAGTCTACTGAGAGGATCACTGCTGCCCATGGCTGCTGACACATGTCAGTTTACTGAGAGGTTTACTGCTGCCCATGTCTGCTGACACACGTCGGTTTACTGAGAGGTTCACTGCTACCCATGACTGCTGACACACGTCAGTTTACTGAGATGTTCACTGCTACCCATGGCTGCTGACACACGTCAGTTTACTGAGAGGTTCACTGCTACCCATGACTGCTGACACACGTCACTTTACTGAGAGGTTCACTGCTACCCATGACTGCTAACACACGTCAGTTTACTGAGAGGTTCACTGCTACCCATGACTGCTGACACACGTCAGTTTACTGAGAGGTTCACTGCTACCCATGACGGCAGACACACGTCAGTTTACTGAGAGGTTCACTGCTACCCATGACTGCTGACATACGTCAGTTTACTGAGAGGTTCAATGCTACCCATGACTGCTGACACACGTCAGTTTACTGAGATGTTCAATGCTACCCATGACTGCTGACACAAGTCAGTTTACTGAGAGGTTCACTGCTACCCATGACTGCTGACACACGTCACTTTACTGAGATGTTCACTGCTACCCATGACTGCTGACACACGTCACTTTACTGAGATGTTCACTGCTACCCATGACTGCTGACACACGTCACTTTACTGAGATGTTCACTGCTACCCATGACTGCTGACACACGTCACTTTCCTGAGAGGTTCACTGCTACCCATGACTGCTGACACACGTCAGTTTACTGAGAGGTTCACTGCTACCCATGACTGCTGACACATGTCAGTTTACTGAGAGGTTCACTGCTACCCATGACTGCTGACACACGTCAGTTTACTGAGAGGTTCACTGCTACCCATGACTGCTGACACACGTCAGTTTACTGCGATGTTCACTGCTACCCATGACTGCTGACACACGTCACTTTACTGAGAGGTTCACTGCTACCCATGACTGCTGACACACGTCACTTTACTGAAAGGTTCACTGCTACCCATGACTGCAGACAAACGTCAGTTTACTGAGAGGTTCACTGCTACCCATGTCTGCTGACACATGTCAGTTTACTGAGAGGTTCACTGCTACCCATGACTGCTGACACACGTCAGTTTACTGAGAGCTTCAATGATACGCATGACTGCTGACACACGTCAGTTTACTGAGATGTTCACTGCTGCCCATATCTGCTGACACACTTCAGTTTACTGAGAGGCTCACTGCTACCCATGACTGCTGACACACGTCAGTTTACTAAGAGGTTCACTGCTACGCATGACTGCTGACACACGTCAGTTTACTGAGATGTTCACTGCTGCCCATGGCTGCTGACACACGTCAGTTTACTGAGAGGTTCAATGCTACGCATGACTGCTGACACACGTCAGTTTACTGAGATGTTCACTGTTGCCCATGTCTGCTCACACACGTCAGTTTACTGAGAGGTTCACTGCTACCCATGACTGCTGACACATGTCAGTTTACTGAGATGTTCACTGCTGCCCATGTCTGCTGACACACGTCAGTTTACTGAGAGGTTCACTGCTACCCATGACTCCTGACACATGTCAGTTTACTGAGAGGTTCACTGCTGCCCATGTCTGCTGACACACGTCAGTTTACTGAGAGGTTCACTGCTACCCATGACTGCTGACACATGTCAGTTTACTGAGATTTTCACTGCTGCCCATGTCTGCTGACACACGTCAGTTTACTGAGAGGTTCACTGCTACCCATGACTGCTGACACATGTCAGTTTACTGAGATGTTCACTGCTGCCCATGTCTGCTGACACACGTCAGTTTACTGAGATGTTCACTGCTACCCATGACTGCTGACACATGTCAGTTTACTGAGATGTTCACTGCTGCCCATGTCTGCTGACACACGTCAGTTTACTGAGAGTTCACTGCTGCCCATGTCTGCTGACACACGTCAGCTCACTGTGAGGTTCACTGCTGCCCATGACCGCTGACACATGTCAGTTTACTGAGATGTTCACTGCTGCCCATGACTGCTGACACATGTCAGTTTACTGAGAGGTTCACTGCTGCCCATGTCTGCTGACACATGTCAGTTCACTGAGAGGTTCACTGCTGCCCATGACTGCTGACACATGTCAGTTTACTGAGATGTTCACTGCTGCCCATGTCTGCTGACACATGTCAGTTTACTGAGAGGTTCACTGCTACCCATGACTGCTGACACATGTCAGTTTACTGAGAGGTTCACTGTTGCCCATGTCTGCTGACACACGTCAGTTCACTGAGAGGTTCACTGCTGCCCATGACTGCTGACACATGTCAGTTTACTGAGATGTTCACTGCTGCCCATGTCTGCTGACACATGTCAGTTCACTGAGAGGTTCACTGCTGCCCATGTCTGCTGACACACGTCAGTTCACTGAGAGGTTCACTGCTGCCCATGTCTGCTGACACATGTCAGTTTACTGAGATGTTCACTGCTGCCCATGTCTGCTGACACATGTCAGTTTACTGAGATGTTCACTGCTGCCAATGTCTGCTGACACATGTCAGTTTACTGAGAGGTTCACTGCTGCCCATGTCTGCTGACACACGTCAGTTCACTGAGAGGTTCACTGCTGCCCATGTCTGCTGACACACGTCAGTTTACTGAGAGGTTCACTGCTGCCCAAGTCTGCTGACACACGTCAGTTTACTGAGAGGTTCACTGCTGCCCATGACTGCTGACACACGTCAGTTTACTGAGAGGTTCACTGCTGCCCATGACTGCTGACACACGTCAGTTTACTGAGAGGTTCACTGCTGCCCATGACTTCTGACACACGTCAGTTTACTGAGAGGTTCGCTGCTGCCCATGACTGCTGACACACGTCAGTTTACTGAGAGGTTCACTGCTACACATAACTGTTCTCACAAGTTTAATAAATCCCTGACAACTACATGTCAAAATCCACATAAATCATCCCATAAATCTATTTAAAAATATAAAATACATAATATTTGTCCTAAATCCCTGGATTAAAAAATCCATTTGTAATAATAATAAAATATCTGTGGTAATAAACATTAATATTATTATATATTTTATGGTGTCCATGGATGACATGTAATGGATAATTTGAACCTCAGTAAAACCCACGTGAACCTGCTCTCTGATCTATTATGTTCAAAATATTTAAAATATAAATTACGATTCTCATTATATATATATATATATATATATATATATATATATATATATATATATATATATATATATATATATATATATATATATATATATATATATGAATATATATATATATATATATATATATATATATATATATATATATATATATATATATATATATATGATATATATATATATATATATATATATATATATATATATATATATATATATATATATATATATATATATATATATATATATGTACATACATCAAGCTTGACGAGGACATCAAGATTGGTCTTAAGGACATCAAGTTTGGTCTCGAGGTCATCAAGCTTGGTCTCGAGGACATCAAGCTTGGTCTCCAGGTCATCAAGCTTGGTCTCGAGGACATCAAGCTTGGTCTCGAGGTCATCAAGCTTGGTCTCGAGGACATCAAGCTTGGTCTCGAGGTCATCAAGCTTGGTCTCGAGGACATCAAGCTTGGTCTCCAGGTCATCAAGCTTGGTCTCGAGGACATCAAGCTTGGTCTCGAGGTCATCAAGCTTGGTTTCGAGGACATCAAGCTTGGTCTCGAGGTCATCAAGCTTGGTCTCGAGGACATCAAGCTTGGTCTCCAGGTCATCTAGCTTGGTCTCGAGGAAATCTGGAGCTTTTCTTTAAAAGTTATGGCGTGAGAATCATTATGGATGTAAGTGACATTTAACATGGAGGGGGGGGAGGGAATGTGTCATTGTTGTGGTTGTCTTTGGTTGAGTCTTTGTGGTGGAGTGTTTGTGGTTAAGTTCATCAGGTTGAGTCTTTGGAAATATAAACACAAATGCAGTATAATGTGATCCTTTATTGACAACGTTTCACCCACACAGTGGGCTTTTTCAAGTCACACACGGATCTACCTGGGGTTGGAAGGTACGAGAGTATTTATAGTCATGTTCAGAATGTTGAGGTCAGGTGGAGAATGCTGCATCTGATGATCTACCGGGTGGGGTTATAGAGTCTTGGGTAGCTTGGCAGGGGTATTGGACAAGTTGTAGACCTTCTGCAGTGTTCTATGTTCTTATGTGGGATAGCGATGAAGAAGTTTCTTGGCGAGTGGTTCAGCTATGTTATAGAAGCCATTGTTCTGGTTGAAATTGTTGGTTATAGAGATAAGCGATGATTCCAGGATTCTTCGGTATTGAGTGTTGTCTTCTGTGGCTATAAGTCTTGAGTTTCTGTAGTTAATTAAATGGTTGTGTGAATTGCGATGTTGTACACAGGCATTCCTTGTATCGTCAGTCCTGCTTGCATATTGGTGTTCTGAAATGCGTGTTTGGAGGTCTCTTGATGTTTCGCCCGCATATAATTTGTTGCAGTCATTACAAGGGATTATGTATACCCCTGCAGAGGATGGAGGCTTGTCCTGTCTACTACTGGTGATGTCCTTGATGGTCGTGGTTGTGGAGGTAGATACATGTAATGATGTTTTGGCAAAGATGTTGGAAACATGTTTGGCAATGGAGTTGGTGGGGAGGACTATGTATCTCTTCTCGGCAGTGTCTTCTCTGGGTGTGTTGAAGATGTTTAATGCCCGCCGTCTGCAGTCTCTGATGAAGTGACGAGGATAGTGGAGTTTAGAAAATACTTGTTCAATTATAGTGCATTCTTCCTCAAGGAACTCATTGCAGCAGATTCCGAGTGCACGTAGGAAGAAGCCTATAATCACACCACGTTTGGTTTTGGTGTCGTGGTGAGAGTAGAAGTGGAGAAGATCGTTTTGGTTGGTGGGTTTTCGATAGACTTTAAAACGAAGTTCGTGGTCAGCTTTGCAGAGCAGAACATCAAGGAAAGGAAGAGTGTTGTCGACTTCTTCTTCAAGTGTGAACTGGATTGAAGGCTCGACCTGGTTGAGCTTGTCTTGGAGAGCTTGAACGTTGAAGCGTTTAGGAGTTATGAGGAGAATGTCGTCAACATAACGGAGCCAGGTGACAGACGAAGGAATAATGGTGGAGAAACGTTCGGCTTCTAGATGTTCCATGTATAAGTTCGCCAGGACTGCACTTAGTGGCGAACCCATGGGTAGTCCAAAAGTCTGCTGAAAGAGGTGATTTTCGAAGGAGAAACACGTAAAGCCAACACATAGTTCAACAAGGTCGATGAAATCGCTGGCTGGAATGGGAAGATCACGTGAATCGTCAATTTTCCTGCGCAAGAGATCGATGGCTTGTGTAGTAGGTACTTTGGTGAATAGTGAAGTCACGTCAAGGCTGGAAAGTTTCTTGTTCCTGATGTTGATGTTGCGAATGCGATTGAGAAGATCACCCGAGTGTTTGAGATGTGCTGGACTGATAGTGCCCTCGACGTTACATCAATGCACTCAAAGGTTTAGCAGAAAACACGACCATTAGGGTCACCACCGCTGATAAAGGAGGTGGTGTTGTTATCATGAACACTGACGATTACAGGAACAAAATGCTCAATCTACTTAATGACCCAGATACCTACAAACCTCTCACAGCTAACCAAGTGGACAACCTTACTAAAACTTTTCTTCAAAGGACTCGCCGCATTCTGAGGGGCTCAGAACAAGGGAAGAAACTTCTGCACACCATGCCCAGCAACCCCAGACCTGCCAGAATGTACGGCCTGCCAAAGACTCACAAGCCTGGTATCCCACTGAGACCCATATTCTCGGGAATAGGCAGTGCTCCCCACCAGCTCTCAGGAATTCTCGCCAAACACCTCTCTAAACTCTTGGGCACTATCAGTCCAGCACATCTCAAACACTCGGGTGATCTTCTCAATCGCATTCGCAACATCAACATCAGGAACAAGAAACTTTCCAGCCTTGACGTGACTTCCCTATTCACCAAAGTACCTACTACACAAGCCATCGATCTCTTGCGCAGGAAAATTGACGATTCACTTGATCTTCCCATTCCAGCCAGCGATTTCATCGACCTTGTTGAACTATGTGTTGGCTTTACGTGTTTCTCCTTCGAAAATCACCTCTTTCAGCAGACTTTTGGACTACCCATGGGTTCGCCACTCAGTGCAGTCCTGGCGAACTTATACATGGAACATCTAGAAGCCGAACGTTTCTCCACCATTATTCCTTCGTCTGTCACCTGGCTCCGTTATGTTGACGACATTCTCCTCATAACTCCTAAACGCTTCAACGTTCAAGCTCTCCAAGACAAGCTCAACCAGGTCGAGCCTTCAATCCAGTTCACACTTGAAGAAGAAGTCGACAACACTCTTCCTTTCCTTGATGTTCTGCTCTGCAAAGCTGACCACGAACTTCGTTTTAAAGTCTATCGAAAACCCACCAACCAAAACGATCTTCTCCACTTCTACTCTCACCACGACACCAAAACCAAACGTGGTGTGATTATAGGCTTCTTCCTACGTGCACTCAGAATCTGCAGCAATGAGTTCCTTGAGGAAGAATGCACTATAATTGAACAAGTATTTTCTAAACTCCACTATCCTCGTCACTTCATCAGAGACTGCAGACGGCGGGCATTAAACATCTTCAACACACCCAGAGAAGACACTGCCGAGAAGAGATACATAGTCCTCCCCACCAACTCCATTGCCAAACATGTTTCCAACATCTTTGCCAAAACATCATTACAAGTATCTACCTCCACAACCACGACCATCAAGGACATCACCAGTAGTAGACAGGACAAGCCTCCATCCTCTGCAGGGGTATACATAATCCCTTGTAATGACTGCAACAAATTATTTGTGGGCGAAACATCAAGAGACCTCCAAACACGCATTTCAGAACACCAATATGCAAGCAGGACTGACGATACAAGGAATGCCTGTGTACAACATCGCAATTCACACAACCATTTAATTAACTACAGAAACTCAAGACTTATAGCCACAGAAGACAACACTCAATACAGAAGAATCCTGGAATCATCGCTTATCTCTATAACCAACAATTTCAACCAGAACAATGGCTTCTATAACATAGAACATTAAAATGGTATAAAATACCGACAGGTTGTTAGGTAAGACACATATGCAACAGTTAGGTATCTTTATTACGAAACGTTTCGCCTACACAGTAGGCTTCTTCAGTCGAGTACAGAAAAGTTGATAGAAGCAGAAGAGACTTGAAGACGATGTAATCAGTCCATCACCCTTAAAGTTTTGAGGTGGTCAGTCCCTCAGTCTGGAGAAGAGCATTGCTCCGAAGTCTGAACAATCGGAACAATGCTCTTCTCCAGACTGAGGGACTGACCACCTCAAAACTTTAAGGGTGATGGACTGATTACATCGTCTTCAAGTCTCTTCTGCTTCTATCAACTTTTCTGTACTCGACTGAAGAAGCCTACTGTGTAGGCGAAACGTTTCGTAATAAAGATAGCTAACTGTTGCATATGTGTCTTACCTTCTATAACATAGCTGAACCAATCACAAGGATGCCCACTAAGGTTGTGAAGCGATGTGGTACACTCGTAAATCATCCTTGGGAGACATAGCTTTACATCTGGTCGCTACTGTTCTCACTGTGTCTTGTGCCTGCATTTGCCTTATTGTACATAGCTCTATATATATTGTACATTGGCTGCATATATTAACCATACCAGATTGTTATTTGGTGGAAGAAATACTAACAATTATTCTCTCTGCTGCCTTTTTGCTCGTTCCGATGTAATTATCGTGCTACAATCTTGTGTGTAGGCAGGTAGTCTACACCTGTCTTCGTAATATGGGTTACTTCCCTGGAGTTTGTGTCTCCGCGTTGTCTCTACGAGCATGCCTATAGCATTGCGTTGCAAACCTGCAAAGTCGTTGTGTGCTGTTGCTGTGTGTTGCTTTAGGTGTATTGCAACTCAGCAACTAGACCAACAGCCATTTAGGGAAATGAGTGGAGAATCAGGTTTGTTTCGGGTGAGTCAGCTTCGTTAACGCTCACGTTGGCTAAATTCAATCTAGCGACTGCCAGGTAGCAACGTGCATTTGTTAAGGAAGAATTTGATAGAGAGGAGAGAAGACAGTTTGAACGTTTTGTTAATGACAATTTCAATGTTCAGAAATCTGTGTCGCTAGTACTTCGGTTTTTCTGATTCTGAGCCTGAGAAATTTTTCGAGTCTTTCAAATATCAGGTTCGAGCTTTGCGATGACCAGTCGAGAATTGAACAGCACTGGTTCATACAGCATTATATGTCAAAGTACAAGAGCTTACAGCTGGTTAGAGTGATGAAGATGCAGCTGTACTCGGTGCATATCAGTGTGCATTCCCATCAAATATATGCGGGAATTTAAAATGAGCGAATGTCATTTGGGTTAGTCTCACGTGGACTATGTTCCTGGGCAATCTAAATCATTTACAAAGTGGTACAAATACTGTGGTGTCGCTAATTGTAGTAGTTTAATGCAAAATTATTCATACTGACAATCTTCTTGAGTCAGTTGGACAAGAGATTCAGGTATTTTTAGAAAAACCATTGTGTGGCAACTGCTTTGGAGGCAGCTAAGCTTGCTGGCACATTTGAGACCAACCGCTCCTTGTCCGAGGGGCCCTTTAATTTGTCTTCACAGCAGCCTGGAATGGACGGAGAACGTCGTGGACGGACCTCTGAGTGGGTTACGAAGAAAGAAGCTGGAGCTGAAAAACGATGTCTGCCTCAAGTCAGCACAGGCAAACGACAAGAATCCCGAACCCATCACTTGATACTACTGCTGTAAGCCTGGTCACATACGGGCTACTTGCCCCAAGCTAGGTAAACCTGCTGCTAGTGGTAAGTTGGCTAGACTACTACCATGAGCTAAAATAGCTGTGCTTCCCGCTGAAACAAATCAGCAGGAAATAGATGCCTGTATGGGACCCTTTTATAATTAAAGTCAAATCCCCCTTAGTGAGCATGAAAGTCTCATTGAGGTATCCATCTTCAGGGATACCGGAGCTTATTAATCCCTCTTACAAGAGGGAGTACTTCCAATTTCTTAGACCTCATTAAACTCTTTAGTGTTATTAGAAGCCTATGGGGGAGCGGTATTTTCTGTTCCTTTACATAAAATATTTATTAAAAGTCAGTATTACACTGGATATTTAATCGTAGGTGTCTGGAGGATTCCCCATGAAAATGCTGTATTGTTGCTTAGCAACAATATTATAAACTCTAAATGCTGTCCCGAGCCCATTGTAACCACCTAAACTTCTGCGAAGTTGGCCATAACTCGGGCAATGTCCAAAGGAATGTCTACAAAGAATACAGGCCTATCCTTTGAAAACTGTGATCTAGAGCTAGACAATTTATTTATGAGAATAACTGGCCAGGACCTCATAAATCTAGTGACAAGTTTCTGATCAAACCTTCCTATTCCAGGGTCGCAGGATTGCCAGACATTTCTGTTGCCGAGGGACTGTCCTTTTGAGAAGAGCAACAAAGAGACTCTTCTCTAGCATCCGCTCTTAAAGTTCCCCTGGGTTAATCCAACTCAAATCACCTGGTTAAATATTCATTTAAAAATGACTTGTTAGTCCAAATGCTG
>NC_091302.1:6101794-6114294 GCF_038502225.1 Cherax quadricarinatus | reverse complement strand
ATACACAGTAAGGTCAGTGTATGGTATACACAGTAAGGTCAGTGCATGGTATACACAGTAAGGTCAGTGTATGGTATACTCGGTAAGGTTAGTGTATGGTATACACTTTAAAAGTGTATGGTATAAACAGTAAGGTCAGTGTATGATATACACAGTAAGGTCAGTGCATGGTATACACAGTAAGGTCAGTGTATGGTATACACGGTAAGGTTAGTGTATGGTATACACTTTAAAAGTGTATGGTATACACAGTAAGGTCAGTGTATGATATACACAGTAAGGTCAGTGCATGGTATACACAGTAAGGTCAGTGTATGGTATACACGGTAAGGTTAGTGTAGGGTATACACTTCAAAAGTGTATGGTATACACAGTAAGGTCAGTGTATGGTATACACGGTAAGGTTAGTGTAGGGTATACACTTTGAAAGTGTATGGTACACACGGTAAGGTCAGTGAATGGTATACACGGTAAGGTCAATATATGGTATGCACGGTAAGGTCAGTGTATGGTATACACACCAAGATCAGTGTATGGTATACACACTAAGGTCAGTGTATGGTATACACACTAAGGTCAGTGTATGGTATACACACTAAGGTGAGTGTATGGTATACACACCAAGGTCAGTGTATGGTATACACACTAAGGTCAGTGTACGGTATACATACTAAGGTCAGTTTTTGGTATACACACCAAGGTCAGTGTATAGTATACACCCTAAGGTCAGTGCATGGTATACACACTAACGTCAGTGTATGGTATGCACGGTAAGGTCAGTGTATGGTATACACACCAAGGACAGTGTATGGTATACACGGTAAGGTCAGTGTATGGTATACACGGTAACGTCAGTGTATGGTATGCATGGTAAGGTGAGTGTATGGTATACACACCAAGGACAGTGTATGGTATACACGGTAAGGTCAGTGTATGGTATACATGCTAAGGTCAGTGTATGGTATACACGGTATGGTCAGTGTATGGTATGCACGGTAAGGTCAGTGTATGGTATACACACCAAGGACAGTGTATGGTATACACACCAAGGACAGTGTGTGGTATACACACCAAGGTCAGTGTATGGTATACACACCAAGGACAGTGTATGGTATACACACCAAGGTCAGTGTATGGTATACACACCAAGGACAGTGTATGGTATACACACCAAGGACAGTGTATGGTATACACACCAAGGTCAGTGTATGGTATACACACCAAGGACAGTGTATGGTATACACACCAAGGTCAGTGTATGGTATACACACCAAGGTCAGTGTATGGTATACACACCAAGGACAGTGTATGGTATACACACCAAGGACAGTGTATGGTATACACACCAAGGACAGTGTATGGTATACACACCAAGGACAGTGTATGGTATACACACCAAGGACAGTGTATGGTATACACACCAAGGACAGTGTATGGTATACACACCAAGGTCAGTGTATGGTATACACACCAAGGTCAGTGTATGGTATACACACCAAGGACAGTGTATGGTATACACACGAAGGTCAGTGTATGGTATACACACCAAGGTCAGTGTATGGTATACACACCAAGGACAGTGTATGGTATACACACGAAGGTCAGTGTATGGTATACACACCAAGGTCAGTGTATGGTATACACACCAAGGACAGTGTATAGTATACACACCAAGGTCAGTGTATGGTATACACACGAAGGTCAGTGTATGGTATACACACCAAGGACAGTGTATGGTATACACACTAAGGTCAGTGTATGGTATGCACGGTAAGGTCAGTGTATGGTATACACACTAAGGTCAGTGTATGGTATACACGGTAAGGTCAGTGTATGGTATGCACGGTAAGGTCAGTGTATGGTATACACACCAAGGACAGTGTATGGTATACACGGTAAGGTCAGGGTATGGTATACGTGTGCAGATGGCACAGCAACAACAGTAAAGAACTAATCGAGTGTCTAGCAGAGGAGTCAATGTGAGACAATTATCACAGAGACGGAATTATCAAGAACTGTAAGTAAGGGAATGATGCCCAGACAGCAGCATGGAATGATGCTAAGACAGCAGCATGGAATGTTGCCAAGACAGCAGCATGGAATGTTGCCCAGACAGCAGCATGGAATGATGCTAAGACAGCAGCATGGAATGTTGCCAAGACAGCAGCATGGAATGATGCCCAGACAGCAGCATGGAATGTTGCCAAGACAGCAGCATGGAATGATGCCCAGACAGCAGCATGGAATGTTGCCAAGACAGCAGCATGGAATGATGCCCACACAGCAGCATGGAATGTTGCCAAGACAGCAGCATGGAATGATGCTAAGACAGCAGCATGGAATGATGCTAAGACAGCAGCATGGAATGATGCTAAGACAGCAGCATGAAATGATGCCATGACAGCAGCATGGAATGATGCTAAGACAGCAGCATGAAATGATGCCATGACAGCAGCATGGAATGATGCTAAGACAGCAGCATGGAATGATGCTAAGACAGCAGCATGGAATGATGCTAAGAGAGCAGCATGGAATGATGCATGACAGCAGCATGGAATGATGCTAAGACAGCAGCATGGAATGATGCTAAGACAGCAGCATGGAATGATGCTAAGACAGCAGCATGGAATGATGCTAAGACAGCAGCATGGAATGATGCTAAGACAGCAGCATGGAATGATGCTAAGACAGCAGCATGGAATGATGCTAAGACAGCAGCATGGAATGATGCTAAGACAGCAGCATGGAATGATGCTAAGACAGCAGCATGGAATGATGCTAAGACAGCAGCATGGAATGATGCTAAGAGAGCAGCATGGAATGATGCATGACAGCAGCATGGAATGATGCCATGACAGCAGCATGGAATGATGCCATGACAGCAGCATGGAATGATACCAAGACAGCAGCATGGAATGATGCCATGACAGCAGCATGGAATGATGCTAAGACAGCAGCATGGAATGATGCCAAGACAGCAGCATGGAATGATGCTAAGACAGCAGCATGGAATGATGCCAAGACAGCAGCATGGAATGATGCTAAGACAGCAGCATGGAATGATGCCATGACAGCAGCATGGAATGATGCTAAGACAGCAGCATGGAATGATGCTAAGACAGCAGCATGGAATGATGCTAAGACAGCAGCATGGAATGAAGACAGCAGCATGGAATGATGCATGACAGCAGCATGGAATGATGCCATGACAGCAGCATGGAATGATGCCATGACAGCAGCATGGAATGATACCAAGACAGCAGCATGGAATGATGCCATGACAGCAGCATGGAATGATGCTAAGACAGCAGCATGGAATGATGCCAAGACAGCAGCATGGAATGATGCTAAGACAGCAGCATGAAATGATACCATGACAGCAGCATGGAATGTTGCTAAGTTAGCAGCATGGAATGATGCTAAGACAGCAGCATGGAATGATGCCATGACAGCAGCATGGCATGGAATGATGCCAAGACAGCAGCATGGAATGATGCTAAGACAGCAGCATGGAATGATGCCAAGACAGCAGCATGGAATGATGCCATGACAGCAGCATGGAATGATGCCAAGACAGCAGCATGGAATGATGCCAAGACAGCAGCATGGAATGATGCTAAGACAGCAGCATGGAATGATGCCAAGACAGCAGCATGGAATGATGCTAAGACAGCAGCATGGAATGATGCTAAGACAGCAGCATGGAATGATGCTAAGACAGCAGCATGGAATGATGCTAAGACAGCAGCATGGAATGATGCCAAGACAGCAGCATGGAATGATGCTAAGACAGCAGCATGGAATGATGCCATGACAGCAGCATGGAATGATGCTAAGACAGCAGCATGGAATGATGCTAAGACAGCAGCATGGAATGATGCCATGACAGCAGCATGGAATGATGCTAAGACAGCAGCATGGAATGATGCCAGGACAGCAGCATGGAATGATGCCATGACAGCAGCATGGAATGATGCTAAGACAGCAGCATGGAATGATGCTAAGACAGCAGCATGGAATGATGCTAAGACAGCAGCATGGAATGATGCCAAGACAGCAGCATGGAATGATGCTAAGACAGCAGCATGGAATGATGCTAAGACAGCAGCATGGAATGATGCTAAGACAGCAGCATGGAATGATGCCAAGACAGCAGCATGGAATGATGCTAAGACAGCAGCATGGAATGATGCTAAGACAGCAGCATGGAATGATGCTAAGACAGCAGCATGGAATGATGCTAAGACAGCAGCATGGAATGATGCTAAGACAGCAGCATGGAATGATGCTAAGACAGCAGCATGGAATGATGCTAAGACAGCAGCATGGAATGATGCAGCTAAGACAGCAGCATGGAATGATGCTAAGACAGCAGCATGGAATGATGCTAAGACAGCAGCATGGAATGATGCTAAGACAGCAGCATGGAATGATGCTAAGACAGCAGCATGGAATGATGCTAAGACAGCAGCATGGAATGATGCTAAGACAGCAGCATGGAATGATGCTAAGACAGCAGCATGGAATGATGCTAAGACAGCAGCATGGAATGATGGAATGATGCTAAGACAGCAGCATGGAATGATGCTAAGACAGCAGCATGGAATGATGCCATGACAGCAGCATGGAATGATGCTAAGACAGCAGCATGGAATGATGCTAAGACAGCAGCATGGAATGATGCTAAGACAGCAGCATGGAATGATGCTAAGACAGCAGCATGGAATGATGCTAAGACAGCAGCATGGAATGATGCTAAGACAGCAGCATGGAATGATGCTAAGACAGCAGCATGGAATGATGCCAAGACAGCAGCATGGGATGATGCTAAGACAGCAGCATGGGATGATGATAGCATAAGACAGCAGCATGGAATGATGCTAAGACAGCAGCATGGAATGATGCTAAGACAGCAGCATGGAATGATGCTAAGAGAGCAGCATGGAATGATGCCAAGACAGCAGCATGGAATGATGCTACAGCACAGCAGCATGGAATGATGCTAAGACAGCAGCATGGAATGATGCTAAGACAGCAGCATGGAATGTTGCTAAGACAGCAGCATGGAATGATGCATGGAATGATGCTAAGACAGCAGCATGGAATGATGCTAAGACAGCAGCATGGAATGATGCTAAGACAGCAGCATGGAATGATGCTAAGACAGCAGCATGGAATGATGCTAAGACAGCAGCATGAAATGATGCAGCATGGAATGAAGACAGCAGCATGGAATGATGCTAAGACAGCAGCATGGAATGATGCTAAGACAGCAGCATGGAAATGATGCTAAGACAGCAGCATGGAATGATGCTAAGACAGCAGCATGGAATGATGCTAAGACAGCAGCATGGAATGATGCTAAGACAGCAGCATGGAATGATGCTAAGACAGCAGCATGGAATGATGCTAAGACAGCAGCATGGAATGATGCTAAGACAGCAGCATGGAATGATGCTAAGACAGCAGCATGGAATGATGCTAAGACAGCAGCATGGGATGATGCTTAGACAGTAGCATGGAATGATGCCATGAGAGCAGCATGGAATGATGCTAAGACAGCAGCATGGGATGATGCTAAGACAGCAGCATGGAATGATGCTAAGACAGCAGCATGGAATGATGCCATGACAGCAGCATGGAATGATGCTAATACAGCAGCATGGAATGATGCTAAGACAGCAGCATGGAATGATGCTAAGACAGCAGCATGGAATGATGCTAAGACAGCAGCATGGAATGATGCTAAGACAGCAGCATGGAATGATGCTAAGACAGCATCATGAAATGATGCTGACAGCAGCATGAAATGATGCTAAGACAGCAGCATGGAATGATGCTAAGACAGCAGCATGGAATGATGCTAAGACAGCAGCATGGAATGATGCTAAGACAGCAGCATGGAATGATGCTAAGACAGCAGCATGGAATGATGCTAAGACAGCAGCATGGAATGATGCTAAGACAGCAGCATGGAATGATGCTAAGACAGCAGCATGGAATGATGCTAAGACAGCAGCATGGAATGATGCTAAGACAGCAGCATGGAATGATGCTAAGACAGCAGCATGGAATGATGCTAAGACAGCAGCATGGAATGATGCTAAGACAGCAGCATGGAATGATGCTAAGACAGCAGCATGGAATGATGCTAAGACAGCAGCATGGAATGATGCTAAGACAGCAGCATGGAATGATGCTAAGACAGCAGCATGGAATGATGCAGCATGGAATGATGGAATGATGCTAAGACAGCAGCATTGAATGATGCTAAGACAGCAGCATGGAATGATGCTAAGACAGCAGCATGGAATGATGCTAAGACAGCAGCATGGAATGATGCTAAGACAGCAGCATGGAATGATGCCAAGACAGCAGCATGGAATGATGCTAAGACAGCAGCATGGAATGATGCTAAGACAGCAGCATGGAATGATGCCATGACAGCAGCATGGAATGATGCATGGAATGATGCTAAGACAGCAGCATGCCAAGACAGCAGCATGGAATGATGCTAAGACAGCAGCATGGAATGATGCTAAGACAGCAGCATGGAATGATGCTAAGACAGCAGCATGGAATGATGCTAAGACAGCAGCATGGAATGATGCTAAGACAGCAGCATGGAATGATGCCAAGACAGCAGCATGGAATGATGCCAAGACAGCAGCATGGAATGATGCTAAGACAGCAGCATGGAATGATGCTAAGACAGCAGCATGGAATGATGCCATGACAGCAGCATGGAATGATGCTAAGACAGCAGCATGGAATGATGCTAAGACAGCAGCATGGAATGATGCTAAGACAGCAGCATGGAATGATGCCAAGACAGCAGCATGGAATGATGCTAAGACAGCAGCATGGAATGATGCTAAGACAGCAGCATGGAATGATGCTAAGACAGCAGCATGGAATGATGCTAAGACAGCAGCATGGAATGATGCTAAGACAGCAGCATGGAATGATGCTAAGACAGCAGCATGGGATGATGCTAAGACAGCAGCATGGAATGATGCTAAGACAGCAGCATGGAATGATGCTAAGACAGCAGCATGCTAAGACAGAATGATGCTAAGACAGCAGCATGGAATGATGCTAAGACAGCAGCATGGAATGATGCTAAGACAGCAGCATGGAATGATGCTAAGACAGCAGCATGGAATGATGCTAAGACAGCAGCATGGAATGATGCTAAGACAGCAGCATGGAATGATGCTAAGACAGCAGCATGGAATGATGCTAAGACAGCAGCATGGAATGATGCTAAGACAGCAGCATGGAATGATGCTAAGACAGCAGCATGGGATGATGCTAAGACAGCAGCATGGAATGATGCCAAGACAGCAGCATGGGATGATGCTAAGACAGCAGCATGGAATGATGCCATGACAGCAGCATGGAATGATGCTAAGACAGCAGCATGGAATGATGCTAAGACAGCAGCATGGAATGATGCAAAGACAGCAGCATGGGATGATGCTAAGACAGCAGCATGGAATGATGCCATGACAGCAGCATGGAATGATGCCATGACAGCAGCATGGAATGATGCCAGGACAGCAGCATGGGATGATGCTAAGACAGCAGCATGGAATGATACCATGACAGCAGCATGGAATGATGCTAAGACAGCAGCATGGAATGATGCTAAGACAGCAGCATGGAATGATGCTAAGACAGCAGCATGGAATGATGCTAAGACAGCAGCATGGAATGATGCTAAGACAGCAGCATGGAATGATGCTAAGACAGCAGCATGGAATGATGCTAAGACAGCAGCATGGAATGATGCTAAGACAGCAGCATGGAATGATGCTAAGACAGCAGCATGGAATGATGCTAAGACAGCAGCATGCAGAATGATGCTAAGACAGCAGCATGGAATGATGCTAAGACAGCAGCATGGAATGATGCTAAGACAGCAGCATGGAATGATGCTAAGACAGCAGCATGGAATGATGCCATAAGACAGCAGCATGGAATGATGCCAAGACAGCAGCAATGATGCTAAGACAGCAGCATGGAATGATAAGACAGCAGCATGGAATGAAGACAGCAGCATGGAATGATGCTAAGACAGCAGCATGGAATGATAAGACAGCAGCATGGGATGATGCTAAGACAGCAGAATGATGCTAAGACAGCAGCATGGAATGATGCTAAGACAGCAGCATGGAATGATGCTAAGACAGCAGCATGGAATGATGCTAAGACAGCAGCATGGAATGATGCTAAGACAGCAGCATGGAATGATGCTAAGACAGCAGCATGGAATGATGCTAAGACAGCAGCATGGAATGATGCTAAGACAGCAGCATGGAATGATGCTAAGACAGCAGCATGGAATGATAAGACAGCAGCATATGATGCTAAGACAGCAGCATGGAATGATGCTAAGACAGCAGCAATGATGCTAAGACAGCAGCATGGAATGATAAGACAGCAGAATGATGCTAAGACAGCAGCATGGAATGATGCATAAGACAGCAGCATGGAATGATGCTAAGACAGCAGCATGGAATGATGCCAAGACAGCAGCATGGAATGATGCTAAGACAGCAGCATGGAATGATGCCAAGACAGCAGCATGGAATGATGCTAAGACAGCAGCATGGAATGATGCTAAGACAGCAGCATGGGATGATGCTAAGACAGCAGCATGGAATGATACCAACACAGCAGCATGGAATGATGCTAAGACATCAGCATGGAATGATGCTAAGACAGCAGCATGGAATGATGCAAAGACAGCAGCATGGAATGATGCTAAGACAGCAGCATGGGATGATGCAAAGACAGCAGCATGGAATGATGCTAAGACAGCAGCATGGAATGATGCCAAGACAGCAGCATGGAATGACAGCAGCATGGAATGATGCTAAGACAGCAGCATGGAATGATGCCAAGACAGCAGCATGGAATGATGCTAAGACAGCAGCATGGAATGATGCTAAGACAGCAGCATGGGATGATGCTAAGACAGCAGCATGGGATGATGCTAAGACAGCAGCATGGAATGATGCCATGACAGCAGCATGGAATGATGCTAAGACAGCAGCATGGAATGATGCCAAGACAGCAGCATGGAATGATGCTAAGACAGCAGCATGGAATGATGCTAAGACAGCACAGCATGGAATGATGCTAAGACAGCAGCATGGAATGATGCTAAGACAGCAGCATGGAATGATGCTAAGACAGCAGCATGGAATGATGCTAAGACAGCAGCATGAAATGATGCTAAGACAGCAGCATGGAATGATGCTAAGACAGCAGCATGGAATGATGCTAAGACAGCAGCATGGAATGATGCTAAGACAGCAGCATGGAATGATGCCAAGACAGCAGCATGGAATGATGCTAAGACAGCAGCATGGAATGATGCTAAGGCAGCTAAGACAGCAGCATGGGATGATGCTAAGACAGCAGCATGGAATGATGCCAAGACAGCAGCATGGAATGATGCTAAGACAGCAGCATGGAATGATGCTAAGACAGCAGCATGGAATGATGCCAAGACAGCAGCATGGAATGATGCTAAGACAGCAGCATGGAATGATGCTAAGACAGCAGCATGGAATGATGCTAAGACAGCAGCATGGGATGATGCTAAGATAGCAGCATGGAATGATGCCAAGACAGCAGCATGGAATGATGCCAAGACAGCAGCATGGAATGATGCCAAGACAGCAGCATGGAATGATGCAATAAAGCGAGGAAGCTGGGATCAAACACCTACAATGTTTGCCAATATAAACACATTGGACCATGAGCAACAATGTACAGTGATGAGCAGAGAAAACATAGTAAGCGTGACCTTTATTACCAGCCCGTCACCACATAGTGACCGTGACCTTTATTACCAGCCCGTCACCATATAGTAAGCGTGACCTTTATTACCAGCCCGTCACCACATAGTGACCGTGACCTTTATTACCAGCCCGCCACCACATAGTAAGCGTGACCTTTATTACCAGCCCGTCACCACATAGTGACCGTGACCTTTATTACCAGCCCGCCACCACATAGTAAGCGTGACCTTTATTACCAGCCAGTCAACACATAGTGACCGTGACCTTTATTACCAGCCCGTCACCACATAGTAAGCGTGACCTTTATTACCAGCCAGTCAACACATAGTGACCGTGACCTTTATTACCGGCCCGTCACCACATAGTGACCGTGACCTTTATTACCAGCCCGTCACCACATAGTAAGCATGACCTTTATTACCAGCCCGTCACCACATAGTGACCGTGACCTTTATTACCAGCCAGTCACCACATAGTGACCGTGACCTTTATTACCCGCCAGTCACCACATAGTAAGCGTGACATTTATTACCGGCCAGTCACCACATAGTAAGTGTGACCTTTATTACCAGCCCGTCACTACATAGTAAGCGTAGCCTTTATTACCAGCCCGTCACCACATAGTAAGCGTGACCTTTATTACCAGCCAGCCACCACATAGTAAGCGTGACCTTTATTACCAGTCCGTCACCACATAGTAAGCGTGACCTTTATTACCAGCCCGTCACCACATAGTAAGCGTGACTTTTATTACCAGCCCGTCACCACATAGTGACCGTGACCTTTATTACCAGCCCGTCACCACATAGTAAGCGTGACCTTTATTACCAGCCCGTCACCACATAGTAAGCGTGACCTTTATTACCAGCCCGTCACCACATAGTGACCGTGACCTTTATTACCAGCCCGTCACCACATAGTAAGCGTGACCTTTATTACCAGCCCGTCACCACATAGTGACCGTGACCTTTATTACCAGCCAGTCACCACATAGTAAGCGTGACCTTTATTACCAGCCCGTCACCACATAGTGACCGTGACCTTTATTACCAGCCCGTCACCACATAGTAAGCGTGACCTTTATTACCAGCCCGTCACCGCATAGTAAGCGTGACCTTTATTACCAGCCCGTCACCACATAGTAAGCGTAGCCTTTATTACCAGCCCGTCACCACATAGTGACCGTGACCTTTATTACCTGCCCGTCACCACATAGTGACCGTGACCTTTATTACCAGCCAGTCACCACATAGTAAGCGTGACCTTTATTACCAGCCCGTCACCACATAGTGACCGTGACCTTTATTACCAGCCCGTCACCACATAGTAAGCGTGACCTTTATTACCAGCCCGTCACCACATAGTAAGCGTGACCTTTATTACCAGCCCGTCACCACATAGTAAGCGTGACCTTTATTACCAGCCCGTCACCACATAGTAAGCGTGACCTTTATTACCAGCCCGTCACCACATAGTAAGCGTGACCTTTATTACCAGCCCGTCACCACATAGTAAGCGTGACCTTTATTACCAGCCCGTCACCACATAGTAAGCGTGACCTTTATTACCAGCCCGTCACCACATAGTAAGCGACTGAAAAAAAAAATCTCTTGAAGACAATTGAGAAATTGTACAAAATCTTCAAGAACTTAAAAATCTAGACAAAACTGTTCGTCATTATAGACTTTAAGTATTAGGAAAGAGTGAGAAAACTGGAACCACAATGAGGACCAAATAAAGAGAAAGAATAAGAGAGATAAAGTATGAGAAAGAGAGATAGAGAGAGAGTCCACACGCACAACCTGGCTATGGGAAAGAGGTAATTGGCCAGCCCTTTGCTCTGAGCTCGCCACCACCGATTGGAATGCTCTTTTCCAAGGGGATGTTGACAACCAAGTGAAAGCCTTCACTGGACACATCCTTAATGTACAACAAGACCACATTCCTCACACGCAATATGTGACGAAGCCTACAGATCAGCCTTGGTTTGGCTTTCGTTGTAGAGAGGCTGCTGCTGCTAAGTACAAAGCATGGCGAAGGTATAAGAGACATCCTACCACCTATAACAGAAACTTGCACAGGCAAGCCTATAGGCATTTGGGTGACGTTCAAAAGTGGGCCATTGCTAAATGGGAGGTGGACACTAAAAGAAAGCTAGCATCAGGTAGGGTAGGCTCCAAAACCTGGTGGTCCCTGGTCAAGGACAGACAAGGTTATCTGCCTGATGAACTCATTCCACCTCTAAATCGACAGGATGGGACCACCTCTACTAGTAGTCAAGAGAAGGCAGACCTCTTTGCTGAACACTTTGCTACCAAAATGCGAGTTCCTGATCCAGCAAGGGACCCTCCTTGGCTAGCTGCAAGAACTGTGTCAAAGCTGTCAGTGGTGACATTAAGGCAGGAGGAGGTGCATTCCCTTCTTAAATCGCTTGACCAAGAAAAGGCTGTGGGCCCAGACAAGTTGACCCCAAGATTGTTGAGAAGATGTGCAGACCAGCTAGCAGCACCTCTAACTCGCATCTCTCAGCACTGCCTAGTACAGTGTAAATGGCCCTCTCTATGGAAAGAGGCAAATGTAGTCCCTGTTCACAAAAAGAAGAGCAGAGCAGAAATCAGCAACTACAGACCAGTGTCACTCCTGTCAATCACTGGTAAGATCCTTGACACAATAATCTCAAGACAA